>NW_026138379.1:0-54979 GCF_025592945.1 Manacus candei
GCACACCAGCGGGCCCCCCGAGTCACCCTGGGGGGGGAAAAGGGATGGGGGGGTCACTGGGGGGTCATCGGGGTCACTGGGGACCACAGTGACCCCACAGAGACCCCAGTGACCCCATAGAGACCCCCAGGATCACCTGTGACCCCAATGACCCCACAGACACCCCAATGACCCCATAGAGACCCCCGGGATCACCTGGAGACCTTCAGGATGACCTGTGACCCCAATGACCCCATAGAGACCCCAATGACCCCATAGAGACCCCAATGACCCTGTAGAGACCCCAGTGACCCCATGGAGACCCTCAGGATGACCTGGAGACCCCAATGACCCTGTGCTGACCCCAATGACCCCATAGAGACCCCAATGACCCCATAGAGACTCTAATGACCCCACAGAGACCCCAGTGACCCCACAAAGACCCCAGTGACCCCGTGCTGACCCCAGTGACCCCACAGAGACCCCCGGGATCACCTGTGACCCCAATGACCCCACGGAGACCCCAGTGACCCCATAGAGACCCCAATGACCCCATAGAGACCCCAATGATTCCATGGAGACCCCAGTAACCCCACTGACCCCAGTGACCCCACTGACCCCAGTGACCCCAATGACCCTAATGACCCCACACTGACCCCAGTGACCCCAATGACCCCAATGACCCCACACTGACCCCAGTGACCCCAATGACCCCAATGACCCCACACTGATCCCAGTGACCCCAATGACCCCACACTGATCCCAGTGACCCCAATGACCCCACACTGATCCCACTGACCCCACACTCACCCCACACTCACCCCACTGACCCCACACTGACCCCGCGCTGACCCCGTTGACCCCACACTGACCCCGCTGACCCCACACGGACCCCAAGGAGACCCCAATAACCCCACTGACCCTAATGACCCCATGGAGACCCCAATGACCCCATGATGACCCCACTGACCCCACACTGACCCCAATAACCCCACTGACCCCCTGCTGACCCCACACTGACCCTGCTGACCCCGGTGTGACTCCGCTGACCCCACTGACCCCACACTCACCCCACTGACCCCACACTGACCCCACTGACCCCACGTTGACCCCAATAACCCCACAGTAACCCCACACTAACCCCACTGACCCCACACTGACCCCACATTGACCCTGCTGACCCCACTGACCCCACACTGACCCCACTGACCCCACACTCACCCCACTGACCCCACTGACCCTGCTGACCCCACTGACCCCAATAACCCCACTGACCCCACACTAACCCCACACTGACCCCACTGACCCCACACTGACCCTGCTGACCCCACTGACCCCACACTGACCCCACACTGACCCCAATAACCCCACTGACCCCACACTAACCCCACACTGACCCCAATGACCCCACACTGACCCTGCTGACCCCACACTCACCCCGCTGACCCCAATAACCCCACACTGACCCCGCTGACCCCACACTCACCCCACTGACCCCACACTCACCCCGCTGACCTCACACTGACCCCACTGACCCCACATTGACCCCAGTGACCCCACTGACCCCACACTCACCCCACTGACCCCACACTGACCCCGTTGACCCCACTGACCCCACACTCACCCCAATAACCCCACTGACCCCACACTGACCCTGCTGACCCCACTGACCCCACTGACCCCACACTGACCCCAATGACCCCAATGACTCCACTGACCCCACTGACCCCACACTCACCACACTGACCCCAACAACCCCGCTGACCCCACACTGACCCCACACTGACCCCAATAACCCCACTGACCCCACACTCACCCCACTGACCCCAATAACCACACTGACCCCCTGCTGACCCCACACTGACCCCACTGACCCCACACTCACCCCACTGACCCCACACTCACCCCACTGACCCCACAGACCATGCTGACCCCAATGACCCAATGAGACCCCAATAACCCCACACTCACCCCACTGACCCCACACTCACCCCACTGACCACACTGACCCCGTGCTGACCCCAATAACCCCACTGACCCCACACTCACCCCACTGACCCCAGTAACCCCGCACTAACCCCACACTGACCACACTGACCCCAAGGAGACCCCAATAACCCCACTGACCCCACACTGACCCTGCTGACCCCAATGACCCCATGGAGACCCCAATAACCCCACACTGACCCCACACTCACCCCAATAACCCCACTGACCCCACACTGACCATGCTGACCCCAATGACCCCAATGAGACCCCAATAACCCCACACTGACCCCCTGCTCACCCCACTGACCCCACACTCACCCCACTGACCCCAATGACCCCACACTGACCCCAATGACCCCGCACTGACCCCGTTGACCCCACACTCACCCCACTGACCCCACACTGACCCCACTGACCCCACACTCACCCCAATAACCCCACACTGACCCCGCTGACCCCACACTGACCCCAATGACCCCACACTGACCCCACTGACCCCAATAACCCCACACTGACCCCACACTCACCCCACTGACCCCACACTGACCCTGTTGACCCCACACTGACCCCACTGACCCCAAGGAGACCCCAATAACCCCACTGACCCCACACTGACCCCGTTGACCCCACTGACCCCCCGCTCACCCCGCTGACCCCTGTGTGACCCCTGCTGACCCCTGTGTGCCCCCATGCCCCCACCTGGCAGGAGTCGGTGCCGCCGCGGGCGCGGTCGTTGCCGGCGCAGAGCATGTTGGGGGTGATGGCGCCGGGGTACAGGTGAGAGCACACCTGGTGCGGCCAGGTGAACACAACACCGCACTGCAGCACGTCCGGGAAGTAACCTGGGACAGGTGAGACAGGTGAGGGACACCTGGGACAGGTGAGGGATGGATGGGACAGGTGGGACAGGTGAACACCACCCCGCACTGCAGCACGTCAGGGAAGTAACCTGGGACAGGTGAGACAGGTGGGACAGGTAAGGGACAGGTGAACACCACCCCGCACTGCAGCACGTCCGGGAAGTAACCTGGGACAGGTGAGACAGGTGGGACAGGTGAGGGACAGGTGAGACAGGTGGGACAGGTAAGGGACAGGTGAACACGACACCGCACTGCAGCACGTCAGGGAAGTAACCTGGGACAGGTGGGACAGGTGAGACAGGTGAGAGACACCTGGGACAGGTGGGACAGGGTACAGGTGAGAGCACACCTGGTGCGGCCAGGTGAACACCACACCACACTGCAGCACGTCCGGGAAGTAACCTGGGACAGGTGAGACAGGTGGGACAGGTGAGGGACAGGTGAGACAGGTGAGACAGGTGAGAGACACCTGGGACAGGTGAGGGCCAGGTGAACACCACCCCGCACTGCAGCACGTCAGGGAAGTAACCTGGGACAGGTGAGACAGGTGAGAGACACCTGGGACAGGTGGGACAGGTGAGGGACACCTGGGACAGGTGGGACAGGGTACAGGTGAGAGCACACCTGGTGGGGCCAGGTGAACACCACCCTGCACTGCAGCACGTCAGGGAAGTAACCTGGGACAGGTGGGACAGGTGAGAGACACCTGGGACAGGTGAGGGATGGATGGGACAGGTGGGTCAGGTGAACACCACCCCGCACTGCAGCACGTTGGGGAAGTAACCTGGGACAGGTGAGACAGGTGGGACAGGTGAGAGACACCTGGGACAGGTGAGGGACAGGTGAGACAGGTGAGAGAGGTGAGGGACACCTGGAACAGGTGAGGGATGGATGGGACAGGTGAGACAGGTGAACATGACCCCACACTGCAGCACGTCAGGGAAGTAACCTGGGACAGGTGGGACAGGTGAGGGACAGGTGAGGGACAGGTGGGACAGGTGAGACAGGTGAGGGACAGGTGGGACAGGTGAGAGACAGGTGAGGGACAGGTGAGAGCACACCTGGTGGGGCCAGGTGAACACGACACCACACTGCAGCACGTCAGGGAAGTAACCTGGGACAGGTGAGACAGGTGAGAGACACCTGGGAGAGGTGAGGGATGGATGGGACAGGTGAGGGACACCTGTGACAGGTTGGACAGGTGAGGGACAGGTGAACACCACCCCGCACTGCAGCACGTCCGGGAAGTAACCTGGGACAGGTGGGACAGGTGAGACAGGTGAGGGACAGGTGAGAGACAGGTGAGGGACAGGTGCGGGGTGGATGGGACAGGTGAGGGACAGGTGAGACAGGTGAGAGACACCTGGGACAGGTGAGGGACAGGTGAGACAGGTGAGGGACAGGTGAACACCACCCCGCACTGCAGCACGTCAGGGAAGTAACCTGGGACAGGTGGGACAGGTGAGAGCACACCTGGTGCGGCCAGGTGAACACCACACCGCACTGCAGCACGTCCGGGAAGTAACCTGGGACAGGTGAGGGACAGGTGAGGGACACCTGGGACAGGTGAGACAGGTGAGAGACAGGTGAGAGACACCTGGGACAGGTGAGGGACAGGTGAACACCACCCCACACTGCAGCATGTCTGGGAAGTAACCTGGGACAGGTGAGACAGGTGAGGGACACCTGGGACAGGTGAGGGCCAGGTGAACACAACCCCGCACTGCAGCACGTCGGGGAAGTAACCTGGGATGGACAGGTGAGGGACAGGTGAGACAGGTGAGAGAGGTGAGGGACACCTGGAACAGGTGAGGGATGGATGGGACAGGTGGGACAGGTGAACATGACCCCACACTGCAGCACGTCAGGGAAGTAACCTGGGACAGGTGGGACAGGTGAGGGACAGGTGGGACAGGTGAGGGACACCTGGGACGGGTGAGACAGGTGAGGGACACCTGGGACAGGTGAGACAGGGGACAGGTGAGAGCACACCCGGTGCGGCCAGGTGAACACCACCCCGCACTGCAGCACGTCAGGGAAGTAACCTGGGACAGGTGGGACAGGTGAGGGACAGGTGGGGATGGAAGGGACAGGTGGGACAAGTGCCCCAGGTGTGCCCAGGTGACACAGGTAGGAGAGGTGAGGATGGATGGCACAGGTGTGCCCCAGGTGTGCCCCAGGTGGCCCCCGGGTGTGCCCCAGGTGTGCCCAGGTGAGACAGGTGACACAGGTGAGGATGGGTGGCACAGGCGGGACAGGTGCGACAGGTGTGCCCTGGGTGTGCCCCAGGTGTGTCCCAGGTGTCCCCAGCTGTCCCCAGGTGTCCCCAGGTATCCCCAGGTGTGCCCAGCTGTCCCCAGCTGTCCCAGGTGTGCCCAGGTGTGCCCCAGGTGTGTCCCAGGTGTCCCAGGTATCCCCAGGTGTCCCCAGGTATCCCCAGGTGTGCCGAGCTGTCCCCAAGTGTGCCCAGCTGTCCCCAGCTGTCCCCAGTTGTCCCAGGTGTGCCCTGGGTGTGCCCCAGGTGTGTCCCAGGTATCCCCAGGTGTCCCCAGGTGTCCCCAGGTGTCCTCAGGTATCCCCAGCTGTCCCCAGGTGTGCCCAGGTGCCCCCAGCTGCCCCCAGGTGTGTGTATGAGTCCCCAGCTGTCCCAGCTGCCCCCAGGTGTGTGTATGAGTCCCCAGGTGTCCCAGGTATCCCCAGGTGCCCCCCAGGTGCCCTCAGGTGTCTCCAGCTGTCCCCATCTGTCCCCAGGTGTGTCCCAAATGTCCCCAGATGTGGCCCAGGTGTGTCACCTGTCCCCAGGTGTCCCAGGTATCCCCAGGTATCCCCAGGTGTGTCCCAGCTGTCCCCAGGTGTCCCAGCTGCCCCCAGGTGTGCCCAGGTGTCCCCAGCTGTCCCCAGGTGTCCCCACCTGTCCTCAGCTGTCCCCAGGTGTCCTCAGGTGCCCCCCACCTGTCCCCAGGTGTCCCAGCTGCCCCCAGGTGTCCCACGTGTCCCCAGGTGTGCCCCAGGTGTCCCCACCTGTCCCCAGGTGTCCTCAGGTGCCCCCAGCTGTCCCCAGGTATCCCCAGGTGTGTCCAGGTATCCCCAGGTGTGTCCAGGTGTCCCCAGGTGTGTCCCAGCTGTCCCCAGGTGTCCCCATCTGTCCCCACCTGTCCCCAGGTGCCCCCAGGTGTCTCACCTGTCCCAAGGTGTGCCCAGGTGTGCCCAGGTGTCCCTAGGTATCCCCAGGTGTGTCCCAGGTGCCCCCAGGTGTGTCCCAGATGTCTCAGGTGTCCCCAGCTGTCCCAGGTGTGCCCAGGTGTGTCCAGGTGTGCCCCAGGTGTGTCCCAGCTGTCCCAGGTATCCCCAGGTATCCCCAGGTGTCCCCAGGTATCCCCAGGTGTCCCCAGCTGTGCCCAGGTGTGTCCCAGGTGTCCCCAGGTATCCTCAGGTATCCCCACATGTCCCCAGCTGTCCCCAGGTGTCCCCAGGTGTGCCCAGGTGTGCCCAGGTGCCCCCACATGTCCCCAGGTGTGTCCCCAGGTGTCCCCAGGTATCCCCAGGTGTGTCCCAGGTGCCCCCCAGGTGTGCCCAGCTGTCCCCAGGTGCCCCCCAGCTGTCCCCACCTGTCCCCAGGTGTGCCCAGGTGTGCCCACGTGTCCCTAGGTATCCCCAGGTGTGTCCCAGGTGCCCCCAGGTATCCCCAGGTATCCCCGGGTATCCTCAGGTGCCCCCAGGTGTCCCCAGGTGTGTGTATGAGTCCCCAGGTGTCCCCAGGTGTATGAGTCCCCAGGTGTCCCCGGTGTCCCCAGGTATCCCCAGGTGTGTCCCACCTGTCCCCCAGGTGTGTCCCCAGGTATCCCAGCTGCCCCCACCTGTCCCCCAGGTGCCCCCAGGTGTCTCCAGGTGTGACCAGGTGTGTGCATGAGTCCCCAGGTGCCCCTACCTGTCCCCCAGGTGCCCCCCAGGTGTGCCCAGGTGTGTGTATGAGCCCCCACCTGCCCCCAGGTGCCCCCCAGGTGTGCCCAGCTGTGTGTATGAGTCCCCAGGTGTGCCCCCCAGGTGTGTCCCCCCCCTCACCTTGCGGGCTGCTGGTGCTGCCCCAGCCCGACACCACGCACCTGTCCCCGCACACACCAGGTGTGCCCAGGTGTGTCCCACCTGTCCCCAGGTGTGTCCAGGTGCCCCCAGGTGTGTGTATGAGTCCCCAGGTGTGCCCAGGTGCCCCCAGGTGCCCCCACCTGTCCCCCAGGTATCCCCAGGTGTGTCCCATCTGTCCCCAGGTGTGTCCCCAGGTATCCCACCTGCCCCCACCTGTCCCCCAGGTGCCCCCAGATGTCCCCAGGTGCCCCCAGGTGTCCCCAGGTGCCCCTACCTGTCCCCCAGGTGCCCCCACCTGCCCCCAGGTGTGCCCAGGTGCCCCCAGGTGTGTGTATGAGTCCCCAGGTGTCCCCAGGTGCCCCCAGGTGTGCCCCCCAGGTGTGTCCCCCCCCTCACCTTGCGGGTTGCTGGTGCTGCCCCAGCCCGACACCACACACCTGTCCCCGCACACACCAGGTGTGTCCCAGGTGTCCCCACCTGTCCCCAGGTATCCCCAGGTGCCCCCAGGTGTGTGTAAGAGTCCCCAGGTGTCCCAGGTGCCCCCAGGTATCCCACCTGTCCCCAGGTGTCCCCAGGTGTGTCCAGGTGTGTGTATGAGTCCCCAGGTGCCCCCCAGGTGTGTCCAGGTGTGTGTAAGAGTCCCCAGGTGTGCCCAGGTGCCCCCAGGTGCCCCCCAGGTGTGCCCAGGTGTGTGTATGAGTCCCCAGGTGCCCCCCAGGTGTGTCCAGGTGTGTGTAAGAGTCCCCAGGTGCCCCCAGGTGCCCCCCAGGTGTGCCCAGGTGTGCCCAGGTGTGTGTATGAGTCCCCAGGTGCCCCCCAGGTGTGCCCAGGTATCCCCAGGTGTGTCCCAGGTACTCCCACCTGCCCCCAGGTGTGCCCCCCAGGTGTGCCCCCCCCCTCACCTTGCGGGCTGCTGGTGCTGCCCCAGCCCGACACCACGCACCTGTCCCCGCCGCGGGGGCACCTGCGGGGCAGGGGGGCGGGGCTGACGTGGGCGCTCAGGTGGGCGGGGCGGCGCAGGCGCAGCAGCATCAGGTCGCTGTCGTGCGTGGTGACGTTGTAGCGCGGGTGCACGAAGGCGCGCGCCCAGGTGAGGCACTGCTCGGGCCCCTCCCGCGTCCGCAGGCTGTGCTCGCCCAGCCGGATGGGCAGCGGGCTGGGGGGACAGGTGGGGGACAGGTGAGGGACAGGTGTGTGTTTGTGTCCCCCCAGGTGTGCCCAGGTGTGTCCCAGGTGTGTGTTTGTCCCCCCCAGGTGTGTCCCAGGTGTGTGTTTGTCCCGCTCAGGTGTGTCTCAGGTGTGTCCCAGGTGTGTGTTTGTGTCCCCCCAGGTGTGCCCAGGTGTGTCCCAGGTGTGTGTTTGTCCCCCCAGGTGTGTGTTTGTCCCCCCCAGGTGTCTGTTTGTCCCACTCAGGTGTGTCCCAGGTGTGTGTTTGTCCCACTCAGGTGTGTGTTTGTCCCCCCAGGTGTGTCTCAGGTGTGTGTTTGTCCCCCCCAGGTGTGTCCCAGGTGTGTGTTTGACCCCCCAGGTGTGTGTTTGTCCCCCCCAGGTGTGCCCAGGTGTGTGTTTGTCCCCCCAGGTGTGTGTTTGTCCCCCCCAGGTGTCCCCCAGGTGTGTGTTTGTCCCCCCCAGGTGTGTCCCAGGTGTGTGTTTGTCCCCCCAGGTGAGGCACTGCTCGGGCCCCTCCCGCGTCCGCAGGCTGTGCTCGCCCAGCCGGATGGGCAGCGGGCTGGGGGGACAGGTGGGGGACAGGTGAGGG
This sequence comes from Manacus candei, assembly GCF_025592945.1. Taxonomy (NCBI): domain Eukaryota; kingdom Metazoa; phylum Chordata; class Aves; order Passeriformes; family Pipridae; genus Manacus; species Manacus candei. The sequence continues at coordinate 8,671 of NW_026138379.1, forward strand.
ACAGGTGTGTGTTTGTGTCCCCCCAGGTGTGCCCAGGTGTGTCCCAGGTGTGTTTGCCCCCCCAGGTGTGTGTTTGTCCCCCCCAGGTGTGTCCCAGGTGTGTGTTTGTCCCCCCAGGTGTGTCCCAGGTGTGTCCCAGGTGTGTGTTTGTCCCCCCCAGGTGCGTGTTTGTCCCACTCAGGTGTGTCCAGGTGTGTCCCAGGTGTGTGTTACCTGTCCCAGGTGTGTGTTACCTGTCCCAGGTGTGTCCCAGGTGTGTCCCAGGTGTGTCCCAGGTGTGTCCCAGGTGTGTGTTTGTCCCCCCCAGGTGTCCCCAGGTGTGTCCCAGGTGTGTCCCAGGTGTGTGTTTGTCCCACTCAGGTGTGTCCCAGGTGTGTGTTTGTCCCCCCCAGGTGTGTTTGTCCCCCCAGGTGTCCCCCAGGTGTGTGTTTGTCCCCCCCAGGTGTCCCCCAGGTGTGTGTTTGTCCCCCCCAGGTGTCCCCCAGGTGTGTGTTTGTCCCCCCAGGTGAGGCACTGCTCGGGCCCCTCCCGCGTCCGCAGGCTGTGCTCGCCCAGCCGGATGGGCAGCGGGCTGGGGGGACAGGTGGGGGACAGGTGAGGGACAGGTGTGTGTTTGTGTCCCCCCAGGTGTGCCCAGGTGTGTCCCAGGTGTGTTTGCCCCCCCAGGTGTGTGTTTGTCCCACTCAGGTGTGTCCAGGTGTGTCCCAGGTGTGTCCCAGGTGTGTGTTTGTCCCCCCCAGGTGCGTGTTTGTCCCACTCAGGTGTGTCCAGGTGTGTCCCAGGTGTGTCCCAGGTGTGTGTTACCTGTCCCAGGTGTGTGTTACCTGTCCCAGGTGTGTCCCAGGTGTGTCCCAGGTGTGTCCCAGGTGTGTCCCAGGTGTGTGTTTGTCCCCCCCAGGTGTCCCCAGGTGTGTCCCAGGTGTGTCCCAGGTGTGTGTTTGTCCCACTCAGGTGTGTCCCAGGTGTGTGTTTGTCCCCCCCAGGTGTGTTGGTGTCCCCAGGTGTGTCCCAGGTGTGTCCCAGGTGTGTGTTTGTCCCACTCAGGTGTGTCCCAGGTGTGTGTTTGTCCCCCCCAGGTGTGTTTGTCCCCCCAGGTGTCCCCCAGGTGTGTGTTTGTCCCCCCAGGTGTCCCCCCAGGTGTGTGTTTGTCCCCCCAGGTGAGGCACTGCTCGGGCCCCTCCCGCGTCCGCAGGCTGTGCTCGCCCAGCCGGATGGGCAGCGGGCTGGGGGGACAGGTGGGGGACAGGTGAGGGACAGGTGAGGGACAGGTGGGGGACAGGTGTGTGTTTGTGTCCCCCCAGGTGTGCCCAGGTGTGTCCCAGGTGTGTGTTTGTCCCCCCAGGTGTGTGTTTGTCCCCCCCAGGTGTGTCCCAGGTGTGTGTTTGTCCCCCCCAGGTGTGTCCCAGGTGTGTGTTTGTCCCACTCAGGTGTGTCACAGGTGTGTGTTTGTCCCCCCCAGGTGTGTCCCAGGTGTGTCCCAGGTGTGTGTTTGTCCCAGGTGTGTCCCCAGGTGTGCCCAGGTGTATCCCAGGTGTATCCCAGCTGTCCCCAGGTGTGTCCCAGGTGTGTCCCAGGTGTATCCCAGGTGTCCCCAGGTGTGTCCAGGTGTGTGTGGGTGTGTCCCAGGTGTGCCCAGCTGTCCCCAGGTGTGTTTGGGTGTGTCCCAACTGCCCCCAGGTGTGTTTGTCCCCCCCCAGGTGTGCCCAGGTGTGTTCCCCCCCAGGTGTACCTGTGGGTGTGGCAGTGGGCGGCAGTCAGCACCCAACTCCGGCCAATCAGGACCCCCAGGTGTGTGTGGGTGTGTCCCAGGTGTCCCCAGGTGCCCCCAGGTGTGTCCCAGGTGTCCCCAGGTGTGTTTGTCCCCCCCCAGGTGTACCTGTGGGTGTGTCCCAGGTGTGTTCCCCCCCCAGGTGTGTGTGGGCGTGGCCCAGGTGTACCTGTGGGTGTGGCCCAGGTGTGTCCCAGGTGTGTTTTCCCCCCCCCAGGTGTGCCCAGGTGTGTGTGGGCGTGGTCCAGGCGTGTGTGGGCGTGTCCCAGGTGTGTGGGGGTGTGTCCCAGGTGTGTGGGGGTGTGTCCCAGGTGTGTTTCCCCCCCCAGGTGTGTGTGGGTGTGTCCCAGGTGTGTGTGGGTGTGTCCCAGGTGTGTGTGGGTGTGTCCCAGGTGTGTGTGGGTGTGTCCCAGGTGTGCCCAGGTGTATCCCAGGTGTCCCCAGGTGTCCCCAGGTGTGTTTGTCCTCCCCCCAGGTGTCCCCAGGTGTCCCCAGCTGTGCCCAGGTGCCCCCAGGTGTGTGTGGGCGTGGCCCAGGTGTGTGTGGGTGTGGCCCAGGTGTCCCAGGTGTGTGTGGGCGTGTCCCAGGCGTGTGTGGGCGTGTCCCAGGCGTGTGTGGGCGTGGCCCAGGTGTGCCCAGGTGTGTGTTTGTCCCCCCCAGGTGTGCCCAGGTGTGTGTGGGCGTGGCCCAGGTGTGTTTGTCCCCCCCCAGGTGTACCTGTGGGTGTGGCAGTGGGCGGCGGTCAGCACCCAGCTGCGGCCAATCAGGACCCCCAGGTGTGTTTGTCCCCCCCAGGTGTGCCCAGGTGCCCCCAGGTGCCCCTAGATGTGTGTGGGCGTGGCCCAGGTGTGTGTTCACACCCCAGGTGTGCCCACGTGTGCCCAGGTGTGTCCCAGGTGTGTGTGGGTGTGTCCCAGGAGTCCCCAGGTGTGCCCAGGTGCCCCCAGGTGTGTGTGGGCGTGTCCCAGGTGTGTGTGGGCGTGTCCCAGGTGTGTGTGGGCGTGTCCCAGGTGTGTGTTCCCCCCCCAGGTGTACCTGTGGGTGTGGCAGTGGGCGGCGGTCAGCACCCAGCTGCGGCCAATCAGGACCCCCTGGTGTGTTTGGGTGTGTCCCAGGTGTCCCCAGGTGTCCCCAGGTGCCCCCAGGTGTGTGTGGGCGTGTCCCAGGTGCCCCCAGGTGTGTGTGGGTGTGTCCCAGGTGTGTGTGGGCGTGGCCCAGGTGTCCCCAGGTGTGTGTGGGTGTGTCCCAGGTGTACCCAGGTGTGACCAGGTGTACTTGTGGGCGTGGCCCAGGTGTGTGTTCACCCCCCAGGTGTCCCCAGGTGTATCCCAGGTGTGCCCAGGTGCCCCCAGGTGTGTGTGGGCGTGGCCCAGGTGTGTCCCAGGTGTGCCCAGGTGTGCCCAGGTGCCCCCAGGTGTCCCCAGGTGCCCCCAGGTGTGTGTGGGTGTCGCCCAGGTGTGTGTGGGCGTGGCCCAGGTGTGCCCAGGTGTGTCCCAGGTGTACCCAGGTGCCCCCAGGTGCCCCCAGGTGTGTGTGGGCCTGTCCCAGGTGTGTGTGGGCGTGGCCCAGGTGTACCTGTGGGTGTGTCCCAGGTGTGTTTTCCCCCTCCCAGGTGTGTGTGGGCGTGGCCCAGGTGTGCCTAGGTGTGTGTGGGTGTGTCCCAGGTGCCCCCAGGTGTGTGTTTGTCCCCCCCAGGTGTGCCCAGGTGTGTGTGGGCGTGGCCCAGGCGTGTGTGGGCGTGTCCCAGGCGTACCTGTGGGTGTGGCAGTGGGCGGCGGTCAGCACCCAGCTGCGGCCAATCAGGACGCCGCCGCAGTGGATGGCCCCGCCCCTCTCCAGCAGCACGGCCTGGTGGGGGTGGAGCCTCCGCCCGCAGCTGGCCCCGCCCACGATGCGGTTCTCGTCCCCCGCCGCCGCTGGGACCACCAGTGCACACCAGTAAGGACCAGTAAGGACCAGTAAGGACCAGTAAGGACCAGGGCCCTCCCAGGGCCTTCCCAGTGCCCTCCCAGTACACACCAGTAAGGACCAGTAAGGACCAGTAAGGACCAGTGCCTTCCCAGGGCCTTCCCAGTGCCCTCCCAGGTCATCCCAGTTCACACCAGTACACACCAGTAAGGACCAGTAAGGGCCAGTGCCCTCAAAGTGCCCTCCCAGTTCACACCAGTTCACACCAGTAAGGACCAGTAAGGACCAGTAAGGACCAGTGCCCTCCCAGGGCCTTCCCAGTGCCCTCCCAGTTCAGCCCAGTTCACACCAGTACACACCAGTAAGGAACAGTAAGGACCAGTAAGGACCAGGGCCTTCCCAGTGCCCTCCCAGTGCCCTCCCAGTTCATCCCAGTGCACACCAGTAAGGACCAGTAAGGACCAGTGCCTTCCCAGGGCCTTCCCAGGGCCTTCCCAGTGCCCTCCCAGTGCCCTCCCAGTTCAGCCCAGTCCAGCCCAGTTCAGCCCAGTGCCCCCAAAGTGCCCTCCCAGTTCAGCCCAGTTCACACCAGTAAGGACCAGTAAGGACCAGTAAGGACCAGTGCCCTCCCAGGGCCTTCCCAGTGTCCTCCCAGTGCACACCAGTAAGGACCAGTAAGGACCAGTGCCCTCCCAGGGCCTTCCCAGGGCCTTCCCAGTTCACCCCAGTGCACACCAGTAAGGACCAGTAAGGACCAGTAAGGACCAGGGCCTTCCCAGGGCCTTCCCAGGGCCCTCCCAGTTCAGCCCAGTTCACACCAGTAAGGACCAGTAAGGACCAGTGCCTTCCCAGGGCCTTCCCAGTGCCCTCCCAGTTCAGCCCAGTTCACACCAGTTCAGCCCAGTGCCCTCAGAGGGCCCTCCCAGTTCAGCCCAGTTCACACCAGTAAGGACCAGTGCCCTCAGAGGGCCCTCCCAGTTCAGCCCAGTTCACACCAGTTCAGCCCAGTGCCCCCAAAGTGCCCTCCCAGTTCAGCCCAGTTCACACCAGTTCCTCTCAGTGCCTTCCCAGTTCAGCCCAGTTCATCCCAGTTCTGTCCAGTTCAGCCCAGTGCCCCCAAAGTGCCCTCCCAGTTCACACCAGTGCACACCAGTAAGGACCAGTAAGGACCAGTGCCCTCAGAGGGCCCTCCCAGTTCACACCAGTTGAGCCCAGTTCAGCCCAGTGCCCCCAAAGTGCCCTCCCAGTTCACACCAGTGCACACCAGTTCACACCAGTAAGGACCAGTGCCCTCAGAGGGCCCTCCCAGTTCATCCCAGTTCAGCCCAGGGCCCCCAAAGTGCCCTCCCAGTTCACACCAGTTCATACCAGTTCAGCCCAGTTCAGCCCAGGGCCCCCAAAGTGCCCTCCCAGTTCATCCCAGTTCACACCAGTTCACCCCAGTTCACACCAGTGCCCCCAAAGTGCCCTCCCAGTTCAGCCCAGTGCCCTCAAAGTGCCCTCCCAGTTCACACCAGTTCATCCCAGTTAAGCCCAGTTCAACCCAGTTCATACCAGTTCATCCCAGTTCAGCCCAGTGCCCTCAGAGTGCCCTCCCAGTTCACACCAGTGCACACCAGTAAGGACCAGTAAGGACCAGTGCCCTCAGAGTGCCCTCCCAGTTCATCCCAGTGCCTTCCCAGTGCATCCCAGTTCATCCCAGTTCATTCCAGTTCAGCCCAGTGCCCTCAGAGTGCCCTCCCAGTTCAGCCCAGTTCACACCAGTACACACCAGTAAGGACCAGTAAGGACCAGTGCCCTCACAGTGCCCTCCCAGGTCATCCCAGTTCATACCAGTTCATCCCAGTTCAGCCCAGTGCCCTCAAAGTGCCCTCCCAGTTCACACCAGTGCACACCAGTAAGGACCAGTAAGGACCAGTGCCCTCAGAGTGCCCTCCCAGTTCATCCCAGTTCATACCAGTAAGGACCAGTAAGGAACAGAGCCCTCAGAGTGCCCTCCCAGTTCACACCAGTTCACACCAGTTCAGCCCAGTGCCTTCCCAGTGCCCTCCCAGTTCAGCCCAGTTCAGCCCAGTTCATCCCAGTGCCCTCAGAGTGCCCTCCCAGTTCACACCAGTGCACACCAGTTCACACCAGTAAGGACCAGTGCCCTCAGAGTGCTCTCCCAGTTCACCCCAGTTCACACCAGTTCAGCCCAGTGCCCCCAAAGTGCCCTCCCAGTTCAGCCCAGTTCACACCAGTAAGGACCAGTGCCTTCCCAGTGCCCTCCCAGTTCAGCCCAGTTCATCCCAGTTCACACCAGTTCAGCCCAGTGCCTTCCCAGTTCATCCCAGTGCTCTCAGAGTGCCCTCCCAGTTCACACCAGTTGATCCCAGTTGATCCCAGTTCATCCCAGTGCCCCCAAAGTGCCCTCCCAGTTGATCCCAGTTCATTCCAGTTCAGCCCAGTGCCCTCCCAGTTCACCCCAGTTCACACCAGTGCCCTCAAAGTGCCCTCCCAGTTCAGCCCAGTTCACACCAGTACACACCAGTAAGGACCAGTAAGGACCAGTGCCCTCAGAGGGCTCCCCCAGTTCACACCAGTTCATCCCAGTTCACACCAGTGCCCTCAGAGTGCCCTCCCAGTTCATCCCAGTTCATACCAGTAAGGACCAGTAAGGACCAGAGCCCTCAGTAAGGACTCAGAGTGCCCTCCCAGTTCACACCAGTTCATCCCAGTTCATCCCAGTGCCCTCAGAGGGCCCTCCCAGTTCACACCAGTTCAGCCCAGTTCACACCAGTGTCCCCAAAGTGCCCTCCCAGTTCATCCCAGTTCAGCCCAGTTCAGCCCACTGCCCCCAAAGTGCCCTCCCAGTTCACACCAGTGCACACCAGTAAGGACCAGTTCAGCCCAGTGCCCTCAGAGGGCCCTCCCAGTTCATCCCAGTTTAGCCCAGTTCAGCCCAGTTCAGCCCAGTGCCCCCAAAGTGCCCTCCCAGTTCACACCAGTTCACACCAGTTCCTCTCAGTGCCTTCCCAGTGCCCTCCCAGTTCACACCAGTTCAGCCCAGTTCACACCAGTGCCCTCAGAGGGCCCTCCCAGTTCACACCAGTTCATCCCAGTTCCCTCCCAGTGCTCCCAGTGACCTCTCCCTTCCCACCCACCGCCTCCCAGTTCCTCCCAGTTCCTCCCAGTTCCTCCCAGTTCCTCCCAGTTCTCCCAGTCCTTTCCCAACACCGTCTCCTTCCCCCCTCCGTGGCCCCCAGTTCCTCCCAGTTCCTCCCAGTCCCTCCCAGTTCCCTCCCAGTTCATCCCAGTTCTCCCAGTTCCCCACCCAGTTGCCCTCTGTGGCCCCCAGTTCCTCCCAGTCCCTCCCAGTTCCTCCCAGTTGCCTCCCAGTGCCCCCAGTTCACACCAGTTCCACCCGACCGGTCGCCTCCCACTCACCCCAGTTCCTCCCAGTCCCTCCCAGTTCCTCCCAGTTCCTCCCAGTTCCCTCCCAGTGTCCCCAGTTCACCCCCGGCTCCCGCCCAGTATGGCCCAGTGGCCTCCCAGTTACTCCCAGTTCCCTCCCAGTTACTCCCAGTGCCTCCCAGTCCATCCCAGTATGGCCCACTGGCCTCCCAGATCAGCCCAGTATGGCCCAGTGGCCTCCCAGTGCTCCCAGTTCCCTCCCAGTCCATCCCAGTTCTCCCAGTCCCCTCTCACTGCCCCCTCAGCGCCCTCCCAGTTACTCCCAGTTCCCTCCCAGTTACTCCCAGTGCCTCCCAGTGTCCCCCCAGCACTGGGCCTCCCAGTTCAGCCCAGTCCATCCCAGTTCCCCCCAGTTCATCCCAGTCCATCCCAGTGCCTCCCAGTCCATCCCAGTGCCTCCCAGTCCATCCCAGTTCCCTCCCAGTCCCTCCCAGTCCATCCCAGTCCCTCCCAGTCCATCCCAGTTCCCCCCAGTCCCTCCCAGTTCTCCCAGTCCCCTCTCACTGCCCCCCAGTGCCCCTCCCAGTGCTCCCAGTTCCCTCCCAGTTACTCCCAGTGCCTCCTAGTGTCCCCCCAGCACTGGGCCTCCCAGTCCATCCCAGTCCATCCCAGTTCCCTCCCAGTCCCTTCCCAGTCCATCCCAGTTCTCCCAGTCCCCTCCCAGTGCCCCCCAGTGCTCCCAGTTCCCTCCCAGCCCTTTCCCAGTTCAACCCAGTCCCATCCCAGTGCCTTCCAGTTCCCCCCAGTCCCTTCCCAGTCCATCCCAGTCCCTTCCCAGTCCATCCCAGTTCTCCCAGTGCCCCCCAGTGCTCCCAGTCCCACCAGTGCCCCCCTCCCAGTGCTCCCAGTCCCTCTCCCAGTGCTCCCAGTGCCCCCAGCCCCTCTCCCAGTGCCTCCCAGTGCTCCCAGTCTGACCAGTGAGCAGCAGCAGCAGCCCCAGCAGTGTCTCCCAGTGCTCCCAGTGCCCCCCAGTCCCCCTCCCAGTGCTCCCAGTCTGACCAGTGAGCAGCAGCCCCAGCGCCCTCCCAGTGCTCCCAGTGCTCCCAGTGCCCCCCAGCCCCTCTCCCAGTGCTCCCAGTGCTCCCAGTCTGACCAGTGAGCAGCAGCAGCAGCCCCAGCAGTGTCTCCCAGTGCTCTCAGTGCCCCCCAGCCCCTCTCCCAGTCCCTCCCAGTGCTCCCAGTCTGACCAGTGAGCAGCAGCAGCAGCCCCAGCAGTGCCCCCAGCCCCTCTCCCAGTCCCTCCCAGTGCTCCCAGTCTGACCAGTGAGCAGCAGCAGCAGCCCCAGCAGTGCCCCCAGCCCCTCTCCCAGTGCTCCCAGTCCCTCCCAGTGCTCCCAGTCTGACCAGTGAGCAGCAGCAGCAGCCCCAGCAGTGCCCCCAGCCCCTCTCCCAGTCCCTCCCAGTGCTCCCAGTCTGACCAGTGAGCAGCAGCAGCAGCCCCAGCAGTGTCTCCCAGTCCCCCCCAGTCCCCCCCAGTCCCTCCCAGTGCTCCCAGTCTGACCAGTGAGCAGCAGCAGCAGCCCCAGCAGCGGCTCCATGAGGAGGAGGAGGAGGAGGGGGAGGAAGAGGCGGCGGCTCCTTTAAGGCCCCGCCGGGCCCCGCCCGGGCCGGTCCGGCCGCTGGGGCCGCGCCCAGTTCAAACCAGTGCGGACCAGTGCGGACCAGTTCAGCCCCGGAGCGCTCCCGGAGCACTCCCAGTTCAGCCCGGTGCACTCCCAGTGCAAACCAGTTCAGCCCAGTTCAAACCAGTGCACTCCCACAGCACTCCCAGTTCAGCCCAGTTCAAACCAGTTCAGCCCAGTGCAAACCAGTTCAGCCCCGGAGCACTCCCAGTGCACTCCCAGTTCAGCCCGGTGCACTCCCAGTAACTCCCAGTTCAGCCCCGAGCACTCCCAGAGCACTCCCAGTTCAGCCCGGTGCACTCCCAGTTCAGCCCAGTTCAAACCAGTGACTCCCAGTTCAGCCCCAAGCACTCCCAGTTCACACCAGTGCACTTCCAGTAACTCCCAGTTCAGCCCAGTTCAAACCAGTAACTTCCAGTTCAGCCCAGTGCACTCCCAGTTCAGCCCAGTGCACTCCCAGTAACTCCCAGTTCAGCCCGGTGCACTCCCAGTGCAAACCAGTTCAGCCCAGTTCAAACCAGTGCACTCCCAGTGCACTCCCAGTTCAGCCCAGTTCAAATCAGTGCGAACCAGTTCAGCCCCGGAGCACTCCCAGTGCACTCCCAGTGACTCCCAGTTCAGCCCCGTGCACTCCCAGTTCAGCCCAGTGCAAACCAGTTCAGCCCCGAGCGCTCCCAGAGCACTCCCAGTTCAGCCCAGTGCACTCCCAGTTCAGCCCAGTTCAAATCAGTGCGAACCAGTTCAGCCCCGAGCACTCCCAGTTCAGCCCAGTGCACTCCCAGTTCAGCCCAGAGCACTCCCAGTTCAGCCCAGAGCACTCCCAGTTCAGCCCAGAGCACTCCCAGTTCAGCCCAGTGCAAACCAGTTCAGCCCAGAGCACTCCCAGTTCAGCCCCGGAGCACTCCCACAGCACTCCCAGTTCAGCCCAGTAACTCCCAGTTCAGCCCAGTGCACTCCCAGTAACTCCCAGTTCAGCCCAGTTCAAATCAGTGTGGACCAGTTCAGCCCCGGAGCACTCCCAGTTCAGCCCAGTGCACTCCCACTGCACTCCCAGTTCAGCCCAGTGCACTCCCAGTTCAGCCCAGAGCACTCCCAGTTCAGCCCAGTGCACTCCCACTGCACTCCCAGTTCAGCCCAGTGCACTCCCAGTTCAGCCCAGTGCACTCCCACTGCACTCCCAGTTCAGCCCAGTGCACTCCCAGTAACTCCCAGTTCAAATCAGTGCAAACCAGTTCAGCCCCAAGCACTCCCAGTTCAAACCAGTGCACTCCCAGTGCACTCCCAGAGCACTCCCAGTTCAGCCCGGTGCACTCCCAGTAACTCCCAGTTCAGACCAGTGCACTCCCAGTTCAGCCCAGTTCAAACCAGTGACTCCCAGTTCAGCCCAGTTCAGCCCAGTTCAGCCCAGTGCACTCCCAGTTCAGCCCGGAGCACTCCCAGAGCACTCCCAGTTCAAACCAGTGACTCCCAGTTCAGCCCAGAGCACTCCCAGTTCAGCCCAGTTCAAACCAGTAACTTCCAGTTCAGCCCCGTGAACTCCCAGTGCAAACCAGTAACTCCCAGTTCAGACCAGTTCAAACCAGTGACTCCCAGTTCAGCCCCGTGCACTCCCAGTTCAGCCCAGTTCACACCAGTGCACTCCCAGTTCAGCCCCGTTCAAACCAGTAACTCCCAGTTCAGCCCAGTGCACTCCCAGTTCAGCCCAGTTCAAATCAGTAACTCCCAGTTCAAACCAGTAACTCCCAGTTCAGCCCAGTGCACTCCCAGTTCAGCCCAGTTCAAATCAGTAACTCCCAGTTCAAACCAGTAACTCCCAGTTCAGCCCCGAGCGCTCCCAGTGCACTCCCAGTTCAGCCCAGTTCACTCCCACTGCACTCCCAGTTCAAACCAGTGACTCCCAGTTCAGCCCAGAGCACTCCCAGTTCAGCCCAGTTCAAACCAGTGACTCCCAGTTCAGCCCAGTTCAAACCAGTGACTCCCAGTTCAGCCCCGTGCACTCCCACTGCAATCCCAGTTCAGCCCAGTTCAAACCAGTGACTCCCAGTTCAGCCCAGTGCCTCCCAGTTCAGCCCAGTGCACTCCCAGTTCACACCAGTGCACTCCCAGTGCACTCCCAGTTCACACCAGTGCACTCCCAGTTCAGCCCAGTGCACTCCCAGTGCACTCCCAGTTCACACCAGTGCACTCCCAGTTCACACCAGTGCACTCCCAGTGCACTCCCAGTTCACACCAGTGCACTCCCAGTTCAGCCCAGTGCACTCCCAGTTCACACTAGTTCACTCCCAGTGCACTCCCAGTTCACACCAGTTCACACCAGTGCCTCCCAGTTCACACCAGTGCCTCCCAGTTCAGCCCACTGCACTCCCAGTGCACTCCCAGTTCACACCAGTTCAGCCCAGTGCACTCCCAGTTCAGCCCAGAGCACTCCCCGTTCAAACCAGTGACTCCCAGTTCACTCCCAGAGCACTCCCAGTTCAGCCCAGTTCAAACCAGTGCACTCCCAGTTCAGCCCAGAGCACTCCCAGTGCCTCCCAGCGCACTCCCAGTTCAAACCAGTGCCTCCCAGTTCAGCCCAGTGCCTTTAATGGGGGGGGGTCCTTTAAAAGTCACTTCCGGGACTACAACTCCCGTCACGCCCCGCGCCCCGCAGAGCCCCCTTAGCCCGCGCCTACAACCCCCATGATGCCCCGCGCCCCGCAGAGCCCCGTGACAAGCCACTTCCGGGACCACAACTCCCGTCGTGCCCCGCGGCGCCCGTAGAAACGCGTTGGGGCCGCGCCCCTCCCGAACTACAACTCCCGTCGTGCCCCGCGCAGGGGGCCGTTTTCCCGCGCTTTTCAGCCCCCCTCACGGCCGCCCGCCATGATGGCGGCCCCGAGGTAGGCCTTAAAGTGTCCCCAAATCATCCTCCAGATGTTCCAAAGTGTCCCCAAACTGTCCCCAAAAGTGTCCCCAAATTATCCTCCAAATGTTCCAAAGTGTCTCCCAGGTGTCCCCAAAGTGTCCCCAAAGTGTCCCCCCAGGTGTCCCCAAATATCCCCAAAGTGTCCCCAAAATGTCCCCAAAAGTGTCCCCAAAGTGTCCTCAAATTGTCCTCGCAGTGTCCCCAATGTGCTCATAAAGTGTCCCCAAAATGTCCCCACAGTGTCCCCAAAGTGTCTCCAAATGTCCTCGAAGTGTCCACAAAAGTGTCTCTAAATTGTCCCCAGAATGTCCCCAAAGTGTCCCCAAAAGTGTCCCCAAATATTCCCAAACTGTCCCCAAAGTGTCCCCAAATGTCCCCACAAAGTCCCCAAAATGTCCCCACAAAGTCCCCAAATTGTCCCCAAATTGCCCCCAAACTGTCCCCAAAAGTGTCCCCAAAGTGTCCCCCAAATGGCAACAAACTGTCCCCAAAAGTGTCCCCAAAAGTGTCCCCAAACCATCCCTAAAAAGTGTACTCAAATTGTCCCCACAATGTCCCCAAGAATGTCTCCAGACTGTCCCCAAAAGTGTCCCAAACTGTCCCCACAATGTCCCCAAAAATGTCTCCAAACTGTCCCCAAATGTCCCCAAAAGTGTCCCCAAAGTGTCTCCAAATGTCCTCGAAGTGTCCACAAAAGTGTCTCTAAATTGTCCCCAGAATGTCCCCAAAGTGGCCCCAAAAGTGTCCCCAAAGTGTCTCCAAACATCCCTAAAAAGTGTCCCCAAATTGTCCCCACAATGTCCCAAAAAATGTCTCCAAACTGTCCCCAAATGGACCCAAAACTGTCCCCAAAGTGTCTCCAAATATCCTCGAAGTGTCCCCAAAAGTGTCTCTAAATTGTCCCCACAAAGTCCCCAAAGTGGCCCCAAAAGTGTCCCCAACGTGCCACAAACTGTCCCCAAAGTGTCCCCAAATTGTCCTCACAGTGTCCCCAAAGTGTCCCCACAATATCCCCAAAAGTGTCCCCAAAAGTGTCCCCACAATGTCCCCAAAAATGTCCCCCAAAGTCCCCAAACTGTCCCCAAAAGTGTCCCCAAAATTCTCCTCACAATGTCCCCAAAGTGTCCCCAAAAGTGTCTTCACAGTGTCCCCAAACTGTCCCCAAAAGTGTCCCCAAATGAACCCAAAGTGTCCCCAAACATCCCTAAAAAGTGTCCCCAAATTGTCCCCACAATGTCCCCAAAATGTCTCCAAACTGTCCCCAAATGTCCCCAAAAGTGTCCCCAAAGTGTCTCCAAATGTCCTCGAAGTGTCCCCAAAAGTGTCTCTAAATTGTCCCCAAAAGTGTCCCCAAATATCCCCAAAGTGTCCCCACCGTGTCCCCAAAGTGTCCCCAAATGCCCCCAAAGTGTCCCCAAAAGTGTCCCCAAAGTGTCTCCCAAATATCCCCAAACTGTCCCCAAAAGTGTCCCCAAAATTCTCCTCACAATGTCCCCAAAGTGTCCCCAAAAGTGTCTTCCCCCAAAAGTGTCCCCAAAGTGTCCCCAAACCATCCCTAAAAAGTGTCCCCAAATTGTCCCCACAATGTCCCCAAAAATGTCTCCAGACTGTCCCCAAATGTCCCCAAAAGTGTCCCCAAAGTGTCTCCAAATGTCCTCGAAGTGTCCCCAAATGTGTCTCTAAATTGTCCCCAGAATGTCCCCAAAGTGTCCCCAAGTGTCCCCAAAGCGTCCCCAAATGCCCCCAAACTGTCCCTAAAAAGTGTCCCTAAAAGTGTCTCTAAATTGTTCCCAAAGTGTCCCCACAATGTCCCCAAAGTGTCCCCAAATTCTCCTCACAAAGTGACCCCAAAGTGTCCCCAAATGTCTCCAAATTGTCCCCACAATGTCCCCAAAAGTGTCCCCAAATTGTCCCCACAATGTCCCAAAAAATGTCTCCAAACTGTCCCCAAATGGACCCAAAACTGTCCCCAAAGTGTCTCCAAATATCCTCGAAGTGTCCCCAAAAGTGTCTCTAAATTGTCCCCACAAAGTCCCCAAAGTGGCCCCAAAAGTGTCCCCAACGTGCCACAAACTGTCCCCAAAGTGTCCCCAAATTGTCCTCACAGTGTCCCCAAAGTGTCCCCACAATATCCCCAAAAGTGTCCCCAAAAGTGTCCCCACAATGTCCCCAAAAATGTCCCCCAAAGTCCCCAAACTGTCCCCAAAAGTGTCCCCAAAATTCTCCTCACAATGTCCCCAAAGTGTCCCCAAAAGTGTCTTCACAGTGTCCCCAAACTGTCCCCAAAAGTGTCCCCAAAGTGTCCCCAAACATCCCTAAAAAGTGTCCCCAAATTGTCCCCACAATGTCCCCAAAAATGTCTCCAAACTGTCCCCAAAGTGTCCCCGCTGGTCCCTCCCCCCCCAATTAACCCCCCCCTCATTAACGGCCCCGTTCGTTGATGACGTCACGCCCTCATTAGTGCGGGGAGGGGGCGGGGCTTGGGGCGGGGACCCGGCAGGGGGCGGGGCTCCCAGTTCAGCCCAGTGCCCTCCCAGTTCAGACCAGTTCAGCCCAGATCGTCCCAGTGCCCTCCCAGTTTATCCCAGTGCCTTCCCAGTTTGTCCCAGTCCCCTCCCAGTTTGTCTCAGTGCCTTCCCAGTTCAGCCCAGTTCAGCCCAGATCGTCCCAATCCCCTCCCAGTCCCCTCCCAGTCCCTCCCAGTCCCTCCCAGTCTCTTCCAATCCCTCCCAGTCCCTCCCAGTCCCTCCCAGTCCCCTCCCAGTTCAACTCAGTGCCTTCCCAGTCCCTCCCAGTCCCCACCCAGTCCCTCCCAGTTCGTCCCAATCCCCTCCCAGTCCCTCCCAGTCCATCCCAGTCCCTCCCAGTCCCTCCCAATCCCCTCCCAGTCCCTCCCAGTCCCCTCCAGTCCCCCCCAATCCCCTCCCAGTCCCTCCCAGTCCCTCCCAGTCCCTCCCAATCCCTCCCAGTCCCTCCCAATCCCCTCCCAGTCCCTCCCAGTCCCTCCCAATCCCCTCCCAGTCCCTCCCAGTCCCTCCCAATCCCCTCCCAGTCCCTCCCAGTCCCTCCCAGTCCCTCCCAATCCCCTCCCAGTCCCTCCCAGTCCCTCCCAGTCCCTCCCAATCCCCTCCCAGTCCCTCGCAATCCCCTCCCAGTCCCTCCCAGTCCCTCCCAATCCCCTCCCAGTCCCTCCCAATCCCCTCCCAGTCTCTTCCAATCCCCTCCCAGTCCCCTCCCAGTTCAACTCAGTGCCTTCCCAGTCCCTCCCAGTCCGCTCCCAGTCCCTCCCAGTCCCCTCCCAGTCCCTCCCAATCCCCTCCCAGTCCCTCCCAGTCCCCTCCCAGTCCCTCCCAATCCCCCCCCAATCCCCTCCCAATCCCCTCCCAGTCCCTCCCAGTCCCTCCCAGTCCCCTCCCAGTCCCTCCCAGTCCCCACCCAGTCCCTCCCAGTTCGTCCCAATCCCCTCCCAGTCCCTCCCAGTCCATCCCAGTCCCTCCCAGTCCCTCCCAATCCCCTCCCAGTCCCTCCCAGTCCCCTCCAGTCCCCCCCAATCCCCTCCCAGTCCCTCCCAGTCCCTCCCAGTCCCTCCCAATCCCTCCCAGTCCCTCCCAATCCCCTCCCAGTCCCTCCCAGTCCCTCCCAATCCCCTCCCAGTCCCTCCCAGTCCCTCCCAGTCCCCTCCCAGTTCAACTCAGTGCCTTCCCAGTCCCTCCCAGTCCCCACCCAGTCCCTCCCAGTTCGTCCCAATCCCCTCCCAGTCCCTCCCAGTCCATCCCAGTCCCTCCCAGTCCCTCCCAGTCCCCTCCCAGTCCCTCCCAATCCCCTCCCAGTCCCTCCCAATCCCCTCCCAGTCCCTCCCAGTCCCCTCCCAGTCCCTCCCAATCCCCTCCCAGCCCCTCCCAGTCCCCCCCAATCCCCTCCCAATCCCCTCCCAGTCCCTCCCAGTCCCTCCCAGTCCCCTCCCAGTCCCTCCCAATCCCCTCCCAGTCCCTCCCAATCCCCTCCCAGTCCCTCCCAATCCCCTCCCAGCGCCCCCCCCATCACTCCGTGCCTCAGTTTCCCCCGTCCCCCGGTTTATTCCCGGCTCATTCCCCGATGACCCCCCGGATCCAGCCGCTGGCCCGGCACACGTTGGAATAGACCCCGGGCTGGCCCCGGCGGCCGCACACGGCCATGCCCCAGGACACCACGCCCTGCAGGAACCCCCCGCACACCAGCGGGCCCCCGGAGTCACCCTGCGGGGATACGGGGGGGACACGTCAGCTGGGAGGGACTGGGAGGGACTGGGAGGGACTGGGAGGGGACTGGGAGGGGACTGGGAGGGGATTGGGATCGATTGGGACTAACTGGGATCTATTGGGACTAATTTGGATCATTTGGGAGTAATTGGGATCAATTGGGATCAACTGAGACCAAATGGGAGGGACTGGGATCGATTGGGACTAATTGGGATCAATTGAGACTAATTGGGACTAACTGGGATCGATTGGGACTAACTGGGATCAACTGGGACTAATTGGGATGAATTGGGATCAATTTGGATCAATTGGGACTACTTGGGATCAACTGGGACTAACTGGGACCAACTGGGATCAACTGGGATCGATTGGGACTGTCTGGGACTATCTGGGATTGATTGGGACTAATTGGGATCAATTGGGACTAATTGGGATAAACTGGTACTAACTGGAGTTGATTGGGACTAACTGGGATCAACTGGGACTAATTGGGATTGATTGGGACTAATTGGGATGAATTGGGACCAACTGGGATCAATTGGGACTAACTGGGATTGATTGGGACTGTCTGGGACTAACTGGGATCAATTGGGATCAACTGGGATCGACTGGGACTAACTGGGATTGATTTGGACTAATTGGGATCAATTGGGACTAATTGGGATTGATTGGGACTAATTGGAATAAATTGGGACTAACTGGGATCAATTGGGACTAACTGGGATCGATTGGGATCAACTGGGATCAATTGGGACTAATTGGGATTGATTTGGACTAACTGGGATCAATTGGGACTAATTTGGATCAATTGGGACTAATTGGGATCAACTGGGACTAACTGGGATCGATTGGGACTAACTGGGACCAACTGGGATCAATTGGGACTAATTGGGATTGATTGGGACTAATTGGAATAAATTGGGACCAACTGGGATCAATTGGGATCAATTGGGATCAATTGGGACTGTCTGGGACTATCTGGGATCGATTGGGACTAACTGGGATCAATTGGGACTAACTGGGATAAACTGGTACTAACTGGAGTTGATTGGGACTAACTGGGATCAACTGGGACTAATTGGGATTGATTGGGACTAATTGGGATCAACTGGGACTAACTGGGGTCGACTGGGACCAACTGGCACAGATTGGGGTTGACTGGGACCACCTGAGACCACCTGAGACCACCTGAGACCACCCATCTCACCTGTCCCACCTGTCCCACCCGTCTCACCTGTCCCACCTGTCCCACCTGTCCCACCTGTCCCACCTGTCCCACCTGTCCCCTCCATCCCCACCTGTCCCTCACCTGTCCCACCTGTCCCCTCCTGTCCCTCCATCCCCACCTGTCCTACCTCTTCCACCTGTCCCTCACCTGTCCCACCCACCCCCACCTGTCCCAGGTGTCCCACCCAGGTGTCCCACCCGTCCCCCCCATCCCCACCTGTCCCACCCATCCCACCTGTCCCACTTGTCCCCTCCATCCCCACCTGTCTCACCTGTCCCTCCATCCCCACCTGTCCCCTCCATCCCTCACCTGTCCCCCCCACCTGTCCCACCTGTCCCCTCCACCCCCACCTGTCCCACCTGTCCCCCCCATTCCTCACCTGTCCCACCCATCCCTACCTGATCCCACCTCTCCCACCTCTCACCTGTCCCACCTGTCCCCTCCATCCCCACCTGTCTCACCTGTCCCTCACCTGTCCCTCCATCCCCACCTGTCCCTCCATCCCCACCTGTCCCACCCATCCCACCTATCCCACCTGTCCCACCTGTCCCAGGTGTCCCCTCCATCCCACCTGTCCCATTTATCCCCACCTGTCCCACCTGTCCCACCTGTCCCTCACCTGTCCCCTCCATCCCACCTGTCCCATTTATCCCCACCTGTCCCACCTGTCCCACCTGTCCCAGGTGTCCCCTCCATCCCACCTGTCCCATTTATCCCCACCTGTCCCACCTGTCCCACCTGTCCCTCACCTGTCCCCTCCATCCCACCTGTCCCATTTATCCCCACCTGTCCCACCTGTCCCCACCTGTCCCACCTGTCCCTCACCTGTCCCACCTGTCCCACCTGTCCCCTCCATCCCACCTGTCCCACCTGTCTCTCACCTGTCCCCTCCATCCCTCACCTGTCCCACCTGATCCCACCAATCCCTTCCACCCCCACCTGTCCCTCACCTGTCCCACCTGTCCCTCACCTGTCCCCTCCATCCCTCACCTGTCCCACCCATTCCCACCTGTCCTACCTGTCCCCTCCACCCCCACCTGTCCCACCTGTCCCACCTGTCCCCTCCATCCCCACCTGTCCCACCTGTCCCTCACCTGTCCCACCTGTCCCCTCCATCCCACCTGTCTCACCTGTCCCACCTGTCTCCTCCATCCCCACCTGTCCCACCTGTCTCACCTGTCCCTCACCTGTCCCACCCACCCCCACCTGTCCCAGGTGTCCCACCCAGGTGTCCCACCTGTCCCCTCCACTCCCACCTGTCCCCACCTGTCCCCACCTGTCTCACCTGTCCCACCTGTCCCACCTGTCCCTCACCTGTCCCCTCCATCCCTCACCTGTCCCACCCATTCCCACCTGTCCCACCTGTCCCCTCCATCCCTCACCTGTCCCACCTGTCCCCTCCACCCCCACCTGTCCCACCTGTCCCACCTGTCCCCTCCACCCTCACCTGTCACACCCATCCTCACCTGTCCCACCTGTCCCCTCTATCCTCACCTGTCCCACCTGTCCCTCACCTGTCCCTCCATCCCCACCGGTCCCACCTGTCCCCTCCATCCCTCACCTGTCCCACCTGTCCCACCCATCCCCTCCATCCTCACCTGTCCCTCCTGTCCCACCTGTCCCTCCTGTCCCTCATCCCCACCTGTCCCTCACCTGTCCCACCTGTCTCACCTGTCTCTTCCATCCCCACCTCTCCCACCTGTCCCACCTGTCCCCTCCATCCCTCACCTGTCCCACCTGTCCCACCCACCCTCACCTGTCCCTCACCTGTCCCCTCCATCCCACCTGTCCCATTTATCCCCACCTGTCACACCTGTCCCACCTGTCCCTCACCTGTCACTTCCATCCCCACCTGTCCCACCCATTCCCACCTGTCCCACCTGTCCCCTCCATCCCTCACCTGTCCCCACCTCTCCCACCTGTCCCACCTGTCTCACCTGTCCCTCACCTGTCCCCTCCATTCCACCTGTCCCACCTGTCCCACCTGTCCCCTCCATCCCCCCCCTGTCCCCTCCACCCCCACCTGTCCCACCTGTCCCCCACCTGTCCCCTCCACCCCCACCTGTCCCGCCCAGGTGTCCCACCCGTCCCCCCCCACCCCCAGGTGTGCCTCACCTGGCAGGAGTCCACGCCCCCCTGGGGCACACCTGCGCAGAACATGTTGGGGGTGACGGCGCCGCCGTAGGCGCGGACACACCTGGAGCGGGAGAAGGTCTGGATGGAGGCACACTGCAGGTCACGGGGCAGGTACGCTGGGGGAGACAGACAGGTGAGACAGGTGAGACACACTGCAGGGCACGGGGCAGGTATGCTAGGACAGGTGAGACAGACAGGTGAGACAGGTGAGACAGGTGAGACACACTGCAGGTCACGGGGCATGTACGCTGCGACAGGTGAGACAGACAGGTGAGACAGGTGAGACAGACAGGTGAGGGACAGACACACTGCAGGTCACGGGGCAGGTACACTGCGACAGGTGAGACAGACAGGTGAGACAGGTGAGGGACAGGTGAGACAGGTGAGACAGGTGAGGGACAGGTGAGACACACTGCAGGTCACGGGGCAGGTACGCTGGGACAGGTGAGACAGACAGGTGAGACAGGTGAGACAGACAGGTGAGACAGACAGGTGAGACAGGTGAGACAGGTGAGACACACTGCAGGTCACGGGGCATGTACGCTGCGACAGGTGAGACAGGTGAGACAGGTGAGACAGACAGGTGAGGGACAGGTGAGACACACTGCAGGGCACGGGGCAGGTATGCTAGGACAGGTGAGACAGACAGGTGAGACAGGTGAGACAGACAGGTGAGACACACTGCAGGGCACGGGGCAGGTACGCTGCGACAGGTGAGACAGACAGGTGAGACAGGTGAGACAGGTGAGACAGGTGAGACAGACAGGTGAGGGACAGGTGAGACAGGTGAGACAGGTGAGGGACAGGTGAGACACACTGCAGGTCACGGGGCAGGTACGCTGGGGGAGACAGGTGAGACAGGTGAGACAGGTGAGACAGACAGGTGAGACAGGTGAGACAGACAGGTGAGACAGACAGGTGAGACAGGTGAGACAGGTGAGACACACTGCAGGTCACGGGGCATGTACGCTGCGACAGGTGAGACAGGTGAGACAGGTGAGACAGACAGGTGAGGGACAGACACACTGCAGGTCACGGGGCAGGTACACTGCGACAGGTGAGACAGACAGGTGAGACAGGTGAGGGACAGGTGAGACAGGTGAGACAGGTGAGGGACAGGTGAGACACACTGCAGGTCACGGGGCAGGTACGCTGGGACAGGTGAGACAGACAGGTGAGACACACTGCAGGTCACGGGGCAGGTACGCTGGGACAGGTGAGACAGACAGGTGAGACAGGTGAGACAGGTGAGACAGGTGAGACAGACAGGTGAGGGACAGGTGAGACAGGTGAGACAGGTGAGGGACAGGTGAGACACACTGCAGGTCACGGGGCAGGTACGCTGGGGGAGACAGGTGAGACAGGTGAGACAGACAGGTGAGACAGGTGAGACAGACAGGTGAGACAGACAGGTGAGACAGGTGAGACAGGTGAGACACACTGCAGGTCACGGGGCATGTACGCTGCGACAGGTGAGACAGGTGAGACAGGTGAGACAGACAGGTGAGGGACAGGTGAGACACACTGCAGGTCACGGGGCAGGTATGCTAGGGGAGACAGGTGAGACAGGTGAGACAGGTGAGACAGACAGGTGAGACACACTGCAGGTCACAGGGCAGGTACGCTGGGACAGGTGAGACAGACAGGTGAGACAGGTGAGACAGGTGAGACAGGTGAGACAGACAGGTGAGGGACAGACACACTGCAGGTCACGGGGCAGGTACGCTGCGACAGGTGAGACAGGTGAGACAGGTGAGACAGGTGAGGGACAGGTGAGACACACTGCAGGGCACGGGGCAGGTACGCTGGGGGAGACAGGTGAGACAGACAGGTGAGACAGGTGAGATGGGTGAGATACGGGAGGGACAGGTGGGACAGGTGAGGGATGGATGGGACAGGTGAGGGACAGGTGGGACAGGTGAGACAGGTGAGACACACTGCAGGTCACGGGGCAGGTACGCTGGGACAGGTGAGACAGACAGGTGAGACAGGTGAGACAGGTGAGACAGGTGAGATGGGTGACATATGGGAGGGACAGGTGGGATAGGTGAGATGGGTGGGACAGGTGGGACAGGTGGGACAGGTGAGGGACAGGTGAGGGACAGGTGGGACAGGTGAGACAGGTGAGACAGGTGAGATGGGTGAGACAGGTGGGACAGGTGGGACAGGTGAGGACACGCCCTGAAAGTTGTGGACATGCCCCAAGGGGAGGAGGTGACGGTGATGGAACCCACGTGGGACACACCTGGGACACACCTGGGACAGGTAACACACACCTGGGACACACCTGGGACACACCTGGGACAGGTAACACACACCTGGGACAGGTAACACACACCTGGGACACACCTGGGACAGGTAACACACACCTGGGACACACCTGGGACACACCTGGGACAGGTAACACACACCTGGGACACACCTGGGGACAGGTAACACACACCTGGGACACACCTGACCCCCCCATCCCCCCAGGTACCTCCAGGTGAGCGGGTGGTGCCCCAGCCGGACACGGAGCAGTTGGTGCCGGGCCGGGGGCACCTGGGACACACCTGGGGACAGGTAACACACACCTGGGGACACACTTGGGACAGGTAACACACACCTGGGACAGGTAACACACACCTGGGACACACCTGGGGACAGGTAACACACACCTGGGACACACCTGGGGACAGGTAACACACACCTGGGACAGGTAACACACACCTGGGGACAGGTAACACACACCTGGGGACACACCTGGGACACACCTGGGGACAGGTAACACACACCTGGGACACACCTGGGACAGGTGACACACACCTGGGGACACACCTGGGACACACCTGGGACAGGTAACACACACCTGGGGACACACCTGAGTGGGACAAACACACACCTGTGGGGGACAGACACACACCTGGGACAGGTAACACACACCTGGGGACACACCTAGGACACACCTGGCCCCCCCCAGTCCCCCCAGGTACCTCCAGGTGAGCGGGTGGTGCCCCAGCCGGACACGGAGCAGTTGGTGCCGGGCCGGGGGCACCTGGGACACACCTGGGGACACACCTGGGACAGGTAACACACACCTGGGACACACCTGGGACAGGTAACACACACCTGGGGCACACCTGGGACACACCTGGCCCCCCCCATCCCCCCAGGTACCTCCAGGTGAGCGGGTGGTGCCCCAGCCGGACACGGAGCAGTTGGTGCCGGGCCGGGGGCACCTGGGACACACCTGGGGACACACCTGGGACAGGTAACACACACCTGGGACACACCTGGGACAGGTAACACACACCTGGGGCACACCTGGGACACACCTGGCCCCCCCCATCCCCCCAGGTACCTCCAGGTGAGCGGGTGGTGCCCCAGCCGGACACGGAGCAGTTGGTGCCGGGCCGGGGGCAGGCGGTGGCCGGGCGGATGCGCTTCACCTGGGGGCCGAAGCGCACAGGTGAGTCGAGCAGCAGCAGCATGAAGTCGTTGTCGTTGCGCCGGGGGTCGTACCTGGGGTGCACCTGCGCCCGCCGCACCCGCCGCACCTGCCCCGAGCCCGCCCGCAGCGACGTGGTGCCCGCCAGAACGCGCAGGTCCCTGCGGGGGGGACAGGGGGGACAGGTGAGACAGGGGGGACAGGTGAGGGGAGAGAGGGACAGGTGAGAGGGGACAGGTGAGATGGGACAGGTGAGGGACAGGTGAGGGGACAGGTGAGGGACAGGTGAGGGGGGACAGGGACAGGTGAGGGGGGACAGGGACAGGTGAGGGACAGGTGAGAGGGGACAGGTGAGGGACAGGTGAGAGGGGAGAGGGACAGGTGAAGGGACAGGTGAGATGGGACAGGTGAGATGGGACAGGGACAGGTGAGATGGGGCAGGTGAGGGACAGGTGAGGGACAGGTGAGGGGACAGGTGAGGGACAGGGACAGGGACAGGTGAGGGGGGAGAGGTGAGGGGGGACAGGTGAGGGACAGGTGAGGGGACAGGGACAGGTGAGGGGGGAGAGGGACAGGTGAGATGGGACAGGTGAGGGGCAGGTGAGGGACAGGGGGGACAGGTGAGGGACAGGTGAGGGGGGACAGGTGAGATGGGACAGGTGAGAGGGGAGAGGTGAGGGGGGACAGGTGAAGGGACAGGTGAGATTGGACAGGTGAGGGGGGAGAGGGACAGGTGAGGGACAGGTGAGGGACAGGTGAGGGACAGGTGAGGGACAGGGACAGGGGAGGGGGGAGAGGGACAAGTGAGAGGGGACAGGTGAGATGGGACAGGTGAGGGGACAGGGACAGGTGAGAGGGGAGAGGGACAGGTGAGGGACAGGTGAGGGGATAGGTGAGGGACAGGGACAGGTGAGGGACAGGTGAGATTGGATAGGTGAGGGGACAGGTGAGGGACAGGTGAGGGGGGAGAGGGACAGGTGAGATGGGACAAGTGAGGGACAGGTGAGGGGAGACAGGTGAGGGGACACAGGTGAGGGGACAGGTGAGGGACAGGTGAGATGGGACAGGTGAGGGGACAGGGACAGGTGGGGGGACAAGGACAGGTGAGGGGACAGGTGAGATGGGACAGGTGAGGGACAGGTGAAAGGGGAGAGGGACAGGTGAGGAACAGGTGAGGGGGAACAGGTGAGGGACAGGTGAGGGACAGGTGAGGGGACAGGTGAGGGGACGTGAGAGGGGACAGGTGAGGGGGGAGAGGGACAGGTGAGGGGGTGAGGGGGGACAGGTGAGATGTCCCAAGAGTGTCCCCACCTGTCCCAGGTGTGTCCCCAGGTGTGCCCAGGTGTGTGTTCACCCCCCCAGCTGTATCCCAGGTGTGTCCCAGGTGTCCCCAGGTGTGTGTCTGAGTCCCCAGCTGTCCCCAGGTGTCCCCAGGTGTATCCCAGTTGTCCCCAGGTGTGCCCAGGTGTCCCCAGGTGTATCCCAGTTGTCCCCAGGTGTCCCCAGCTGTCCCCAGGTGTATCCCAGGTGTCCCCAGCTGTCCCCAGGTGTCCCCAGGTGTATCCCAGCTGTCCCCAGGTGTCCCAGGTGTATCCCAGCTGTTCCCTGCTATTCCCAGGTGTGCCCAGGTGTCCCCAGGAGTCCCCAGGTGTGTGTTCACCCCCCCAGGTGTGTCCCAGCTGTCCCCAGGTGTGCCCAGCTGTGTGTTCAGCCCCCCAGGTGTATCCCAGGTGTGCCCAGGTGTCCCCAGCTGTCCTCAGGTGTATCCCAACTGTATCCAGGTGTATCCCAGGTGTATCCCAGTTTTGTCCCAGGTGTCCCCAGGTGTATCCCAGGTGTCCCCAGCTGTCCCCAAGTGTATCCCAGGTTTGTCCCAGGTGTATCCCATCTGTCCCCAGGTGTGCCCAGGTGTGTGTTCGCCCCCCCAGGTGTGCCCAGGTGAGCTTTCCATGCCCTCAGGTATACCCCAACTGTATCCAGGTGTATCCCAGGTGTGTCCCAGGTGTGTGTTCACCTCCCCAGGTGTCCCCCAGGTATGTCCCAGCTGTCCCCAGGTGTGTGTATGAGTCCCCAGGTGTGCCTAAGTGTGCCCAGGTGTAGCCCAGGTGTGCCCCGGTGTCCCCGAGCTGCTCACCTGAGGGGCTGCCTGCAGTGTGCGGCCGTCAGGACCCAGCGGGTGTGAGTCCCCCAGGTGTGCCCAGCTGTGTGTCTGAGTCCCCCAGGTGTGTCCAGGTGTCCCCAGGTGTTTGTTCACTCCCCCAGCTGTCCCCAGGTGTGCCCAGGTGTGCCCAGGTGTGCTCTCACCTGATTGGCTGCCTGCAGTGCGCGGCCGTCAGGACCCACTGTGGGTGTGTGTGTGAGTCCCCAGGTGTGCCCAGGTGTATGTAGGTATATCCCAGGTGTGCCCAGGTGTGCCCAGGTGTATCCCAGGTGTGCCCAGGTGTCTCCAGGTGTGCCCAGGTGTCTCCAGGTGTATCCCAGGTGTATGTAGGTGTATCCCAGGTGCCCCCAGCTGTCCCCAGGTGTGCCCAGGTGCCCCCCAGGTGTGCTCTCACCTGATTGGCTGCCTGCAGTGCGCCGCCGTCAGGACCCACCAGGTGTGTGTGTGAGTCCCCAGGTGTGCCCAGGTGCCCCCAGGTGTACCCCAGGTGTGCCCAGGTGAGCTCTCCATGCCCTCAGGTGTGTCCCAACTGTATCCAGGTGTATCCCAGGTGTACGTAGGTGTGCCCAGGTGTATCCCAGGTGTATCCCAGGTGTATCCCAGGTGTGCCCAGGTGTGCCCAGGTGTATCCCAGGTGTATGTAGGTGTGTGTGCCCAGGTGTGTGTAGGTATATCCCAGGTGTGCCCAGGTGTGCCCAGGTGTATCCCAGGTGTGCCCAGGTGCCCCCAGGTGTGCTCTCACCTGATTGGCTGCCTGCAGTGCGCGGCCGTCAGGACCCACTGTGGGTGTGTGTGTGAGTCCCCAGGTGTGCCCAGGTGTCCCCAGGTGTGCCCAGGTGTATGTAGGTGTGTCTCAGGTGTGCCCAGGTGTGCCCAGGTGAGCTCTCCATGCCCTCAGGTGTGTCCCAACTGTATCCAGGTGTATCCCAGGTGTATGTAGGTGTGCCCAGGTGTGCCCAGGTGTGCCCAGGTGTCCCCAGGTGCCCCCAGGTGTATCCCAGTTGTATGTAGGTGTATCCCAGGTGTATCCCAGCTGTCCCCAGGTGTGCCCAGGTGTGCCCAGGTGAGCTCTCCATGCCCTCAGGTGTATCCCAACTGTATCCAGGTGTGTCCCAGGTGTATGTAGGTGTGCCCCAGGTGTGCCCAGGTGTATCCCAGGTGTATCCCAGCTGTCCCCAGGTGTATGTAGGTGTGTCCCAGGTGTGCCCAGGTGTGCCCAGCTGTCCCCAGGTGTGCCCAGCTGTCCCCAGGTGTCCCCAGGTGTGCCCAGGTGTGCCCAGGTGTGCCCAGGTGTCCCCAGGTGTGCCCAGGTGAGCTCTCCATGCCCTCAGGTGTATCCCAACTGTATCCAGGTGTGCCCAGGTGCCCCCAGGTGTATCCCAGGTGTATGTAGGTGTGTGTGCCCAGGTGTGTGTAGGTATATCCCAGGTGTGCCCAGGTGTGCCCAGGTGTATCCCAGGTGGGCCCAGGTGTATGTAGGTGTCCCCAGGTGTATCCCAGGTGGGCCCAGGTGTGTGTTCACCCCCCCAGGTGTGCTCTCACCTGATTGGCTGCCTGCAGTGCGCGGCCGTCAGGACCCACTGTGGGTGTGTGTGTGAGTGCCCAGGTGTGCCCAGGTGAGCTCTCCATGCCCTCAGGTGTGTCCCAACTGTATCCAGGTGTATCCCAGGTGTATGTAGGTGTGCCCAGGTGTGCCCAGGTGTGCCCAGGTGTCCCCAGGTGCCCCCAGGTGTATCCCAGTTGTATGTAGGTGTATCCCAGGTGTATCCCAGCTGTCCCCAGGTGTGCCCAGGTGTGCCCAGGTGAGCTCTCCATGCCCTCAGGTGTATCCCAACTGTATCCAGGTGTGTCCCAGGTGTATGTAGGTGTGCCCCAGGTGTGCCCAGGTGTATCCCAGGTGTATCCCAGCTGTCCCCAGGTGTATGTAGGTGTGTCCCAGGTGTGCCCAGGTGTGCCCAGCTGTCCCCAGGTGTGCCCAGCTGTCCCCAGGTGTCCCCAGGTGTGCCCAGGTGTGCCCAGGTGTGCCCAGGTGTCCCCAGGTGTGCCCAGGTGAGCTCTCCATGCCCTCAGGTGTATCCCAACTGTATCCAGGTGTGCCCAGGTGCCCCCAGGTGTATCCCAGGTGTATGTAGGTGTGTGTGCCCAGGTGTGTGTAGGTATATCCCAGGTGTGCCCAGGTGTGCCCAGGTGTATCCCAGGTGGGCCCAGGTGTATGTAGGTGTCCCCAGGTGTATCCCAGGTGGGCCCAGGTGTGTGTTCACCCCCCCAGGTGTGCTCTCACCTGATTGGCTGCCTGCAGTGCGCGGCCGTCAGGACCCACTGTGGGTGTGTGTGTGAGTGCCCAGGTGTGCCCAGGTGTGCCCAGGTGTATGTAGGTATATCCCAGGTGTGCCCAGGTGTATGTAGGTGTATCCCAGCTGTCCCCAGGTGTATGTAGGTGTGCCCAGGTGTATCCCAGGTGTGCCCAGGTGCATGTAGGTGTGCCCAGGTGTGCTCTCACCTGATTGGCTGCCTGCAGTGCGCGGCCGTCAGGACCCACTGTGGGTGTGTGTGTGAGTCCCCAGGTGTGCCCAGGTGTGCCCAGGTGTATCCCAGGTGTGCCCAGGTGTGCTCTCCATGCCCTCAGGTGTGTCCCAACTGTATCCAGGTGTGTCCCAGGTGTATGTAGGTGTCCCCAGGTGTGTCCCCAGGTGTGCCCAGGTGTATCCCAGGTGTTATCCCAGGTGTGCCCAGGTGTGCCCAGGTGTGTATAGGTATATCCCAGGTGTGCCCAGGTGCCCCCAGGTGTGCTCTCACCTGATTGGCTGCCTGCAGTGCGCGGCCGTCAGGACCCACTGTGGGTGTGTGTGTGAGTCCCCAGGTGTGCCCAGGTGTGCCCAGGTGCCCCCAGGTGTATCCCAGGTGTATGTAGGTGTGTCTCAGGTGTGCCCAGGTGTGCCCAGGTGAGCTCTCCATGCCCTCAGGTGTGTCCCAACTGTATCCAGGTGTATCTCAGGTGTACGTAGGTGTGCCCAGGTGTGCCCAGCTGTGCCCAGGTGCCCCCAGGTGTGCCCAGGTGTGCTCTCACCTGATTGGCTGCCTGCAGTGCGCCGCCGTCAGGACCCACCAGGTGTGTGTGTGAGTCCCCAGGTGTGCCCAGGTGTCCCCAGGTGCCCCCAGGTGTGCCCAGGTGTATGTAGGTGTGCCCAGGTGTGCCCAGGTGAGCTCTCCATGCCTTCAGGTGTATCCCAACTGTATCCAGGTGTATCCCAGGTGTGCTCAGGTGTGCCCAGGTGTGCCCAGGTGTATCCCAGGTGTCCTCAGGTGTGCCCAGGTGTATGTAGGTATATCCCAGCTGTCCCCAGGTGTATGTAGGTGTATCCCAGGTGTGCCCAGGTGTATCCCAGGTGTGCCCAGGTGAGCTCTCCATGCCCTCAGGTGTATCCCAACTGTATCCAGGTGTACCCCAGGTGCCCCCAGGTGTATCCCAGGTGTATGTAGGTGTGTCTCAGGTGTGCCGAGGTGTGCCCAGGTGAGCTCTCCATGCCCTCAGGTGTATCCCAACTGTACCCAGGTGTATCCCAGGTGTATGTAGGTGTGCCCAGGTGCCCCCAGGTGTGCCCAGGTGCCCCCAGGTGTGCCCAGGTGTCCCCAGGTGTATCCCAGGTGTGCCCAGGTGAGCTCTCCATGCCCTCAGGTGTATCCCAACTGTATCCAGGTGTGTCCCAGGTGTATGTAGGTGTCCCCAGGTGTATCCCAGGTGCCCCCAGGTGTGCTCTCACCTGATTGGCTGCCTGCAGTGCGCGGCCGTCAGGACCCACTGTGGGTGTGTGTGTGAGTCCCCAGGTGTTCCCAGGTGTGCCCAGGTGTGCTCTCACCTGATTGGCTGCCTGCAGTGCGCGGCCGTCAGGACCCACTGCGCCGCCACGAGGGACCCCCCGCAGAGGATCTGCCCCCCCCTTGGTCAGGGCCACCTGGAAGGGCCGCTGGGCCACCGAGCAGGGCCGGCCCCCGATGATCCGGGACTCGTCCTCCTCCGGGACTGCGGGGGGGAAACAGGAAATGGGGACCGGAAATGGGGGGAACAACAGGAAATGGGGGAATGGGGACAGGAAATGGGGGATGGAGACAGGAAATGGGGGAATGGGGACAGGAAATGGGGGAATGGGGACAGGAAATGGGGAATGGGGACAGGAAATGGGGGATGGAGACAGGAAATGGGGGATGGAGACAGGAAATGGGGGATGGGGACAGGAAATGGGGGAAATGAACCCAAAATGGGGGAAATGAACCCAAAATGGGGGGAATGAACCCAAAATGGGGGGAATGAACCCAAAATGGGGGGAATGAACCCAAAATGGGGGAAATGAGCCCAAAATGGGGGAAATGAACCTGAAATGGGGGAAATGGACCCAAAATGGGGGAAATGAACCTGAAATGGGGGAAATGAACCCAAAATGGGGGAAATGAACTGAAAATGGGGGAAATGAACCCAAAATGGGGAAATGAACCCAAAATGGGGGAAATGAGCCTGAAATGGGGGAAATGAGCCTGAAATGGGGGAAATGAGCCCAAAATGGGGGAAATGAACCCAAAATGGGGGGAAATGAACTGAAAATGGGGGAAATGAACCCGAAATGGGGGAAATGAACTGAAAATGGGGGAAATGAACCCAAAATGGGGGGAAATGAGCCCAAACCGGGGGAAATGAGCCCAAACCGTGTCCCCTCCCCCCCTCCCCGTGTCCCCTCCCCCATTCCCGGTCCCGGTTGGGACATTGGAATTCTCCGGCGGGACCGGTTTGGGATCCGGGAGCCGCCCCCCGCCCGGAATTCCCGATCCAAGCGGGGGCGGGGACGGATCCGCCCCTCCCCCCACCCCCCTTCCGCCGCCCCTCCCCCCCCCGCCGGCCCCGAGGGGTTTTTTTTTGGGGGAATAAACCCTTTGGATCCATCCCGGGATTCTCCAGCCGGGAATTCCCGCCGGGAAAACTGTCCGGGGGGGGGGGCAAGGGGGGAGAAGGGGGGGGAGGGGAAACGATCCCGGCGGGATTTGGGGGATTCCGGGGGTTCGGCCGGGGGGATTTGGGAATTCTGGATTCGTCTCCTCCCCCCCCCTCCAAGATTTGGGAACTCCGGGGTCGTCCCTGGGGGGGGGGGGTTGGGAATTCCGGATTGATCCCTGATGGGATTTGGGAATCCGGGATTGGTTCCTGATGGATTTGGGAATTCTGGGCTGATCCCTGCTGGATTTGGGAATTCTGGGCTAATTCCTGATGGATTTGGGAATCCCGGATTTATCCCTGATGGATTTGGGAATTCTGGGCTAATTCCTGCTGGATTTGGGAATTCTGGATTGATTCCTGATGGATTTGGGAATTTTGGATTCACCTCCGAGGGGTTTGGGAATTCCGGATTGGTTCCTGATGGATTTGGGAATTCTGGGCTAATTCCTGATGGATTTGGGAATCTTGGGTTGATCCTTGATGGGATTTGGGAATTCGGGATTCACCCCGAGGGGTTTGGGAATTCCAGACTGATCCCTGCTGGATTTGGGAATCCCAGATTTATCCCTGCTGGGATTTGGGAATTCCAGACTAATTCCTGATGGATTTGAGAATCCCAGATTGATCCCAGATGGATTTGGGAATTCTGGGCTAATTCCTGCTGGATTTGGGAATCCTGGATTTATCCCTCATGGATTTGGGAATTCTGGATTCCTCCCTGAGGGGTTTGGGAATTCCGGATCGATCCCTGCTGGATTTGGGAATTCTGGATTCATTCCTGACGGATTTGGGAATCTCAGACTGATCCCTGCTGGATTTGGGAATTCGGGATTCACCCCGAGGGGTTTGGGAATTCCGGATTGGTTCCTGATGGATTTGGGAATCCCAGACTGATCCCAGATGGATTTGGGAATTCTGGGCTAATTCCTGATGGATTTGGGAATCCCAGATTGATCCTTGATGGGATTCGGGAATTCGGGATTCACCCCGAGGGGTTTGGGAATCTCAGACTGATCCCTGATGGATTTGGGAATCCCGGATTGATCCTTGATGGATTTGGGAATTTTGGATTCACCCCCGAGGGATTTGGGAATTCCGGATTGGTTCCTGATGGATTTGGGAATCCCAGACTGATCCCAGATGGATTTGGGAATTCTGGGCTAATTCCTGATGGATTTGGGAATTCTGGATTGATTCCTGACGTATTTGGGAATCCTGGATTGATCCCTGCTGGATTTGGGAATTCTAGATTCCTCCCTGAGGGATTTGGGAATTCCAGATTCTTCCCTGCTGGATTTGGGAATTCTGGGCTAATTCCTGATGGATTTGGGAATCCTGGATTGATTCCTGATGTATTTGGGAATTCCAGGCTGATCCCAGACGGATTTGGGAATCCCGGATTGATCCCTGCTGGGATTTGGGAATTCCAGATTGCTTCCTGATGGGATTTGGGAATTCTGGATTCATTCCTGCTGGATTTGGGAATCCCAGATTGATCCCTGCTGGATTTGGAAATCCCAGATTGATTCCTGATGGATTTGGGAATTCTGGTTTGATCCCTGATGGGATTTGGGAATCCTGGATTCCTCCCTGCTGGATTTGGGAATCCTGGATTGATTCCTGAGGGGGTTTGGGTATTCCAGATTGATCTCTGCTGGATTCGGGAAATCCCAGATTGATTCCTGATGGATTTGGAAATCCTGGTTTGATCCCTGCTGGGATTTGGGAATTCTGGATTCCTCCCTGAGGGATTTGGGAATTCCAGACTGATCCTTGATGGATTTGGGAATTCTGGGCTAATTCCTGATGGATTTGGGAATCCTGGATTGGTTCCTGACGTATTTGGGAATTCCAGACTGATTCCTGCTGGATTTGGAAATCCCAGATTGATTCCTGATGTATTTGGGAATCCTGGTTTGATCCCTCCTGGGATTTGGGAATCCTGGTTTGATCCCTGCTGGATTTGGGAATTCCAGACTGATCCCTGCTGGATTTGGGAACCCTAGATTGATTCCTGAGGGGGTTTGGGAATCCCGGATTGATCCCTGCTGGATTTGGGAATCCCGGAGGAATTTTCCCGGGATTTCTCTCCCCCTCCCCGCCGTTCCCGCCATTCCCAACACTCCCAACATTCCCAACATTCCCTTCCCGGCCGCCTGAGCCCGGAGGGATCCCGGGAGGAGGAGGAGGAGGAGGAGGAGGAGGGGGGGGATCGTTGGGATTCGGGCGCCGCGTCCGTCCCGAGCCATTCCTGGCGGGAAAAGAAAGAAAACCGGGATCAGCCCCTCCCCCCATCGGAATGGCCCCTGGGGAGGATCCCGGGCCCTGGGGGGGGGGGGGAGGGTAAACTGGGGGGCACTGGGGTTACTGGGACAAACTGGGAGGGACTGGGAGGGGACTGGGGAGGGACTGGGAGGGACTGGGAGGGGATTGGGAGGGGATTGGGAGGGATTGGGAGGGACTGGAGGGACTGGGAGGGACTGGGAGGGGATTGGGAGGGACTGGGAGGGACTGGGAGGGGACTGGGGGGGACTGGGAGGGGGATTGGGAGGAACTGGGAGGGGATTGGGAGGGACTGGGAGGGGATTGGGGGGGACTGGGAGGGACTGGGAGGGACTGGGAGGGGATTGGGGAGGGACTGGGAGGGGACTGGGAGGGACTGGGAGGGACTGGGAGGGGACTGGGAGGGGATTGGGAGGAACTGGGAGGGACTGGGAGGGGACTGGGAGGGACTGGGGGGGGATTGGGAGGGACTGGGAGGGAACTGGGAGGGACTGGGATGGACTGGGAGGGGATTGGGAGGGACTGGGAGGGAACTGGGAGGGACTGGGATGGACTGGGAGGGGATTGGGAGGGACTGCGGAGGGGACTGGGGGGGGATTGGGAGGGGGACTGGGATGAACTGGGATCGGACACACCGTGGGGGGAGGGGGCTGGAGTGGCTCCTCCTCCTCCCGGGATTTTTGGGGATTTTTTGGGGCCCGCGGGAAGGACGAAAAAAAAACCGGGAATTCCCGCGGGAAAATCGGGAAAATCGGGATGGTCCCGATGGATCCTCGGGAAGGGGGGTGGATGGGATGGGGGGGGGAGGGTTTTTTTTGGGGATAAACCCGCGGATTCCGGGTTTTCCCGGGACCTTGGGATCCATCCCGGGATTTCCCGGGAGCCGCCCCGGGATTCTCCAGCCGGGAATTCCCGCCGGGAAAACTGGTCGGGGAAGGGGGGGGACAGAAAGGGGGGAGGGGGAAAGGATCCCGGAGGGAATTTTTCCCGCCGGTTCGGGCCCTTTCCCGGCGGGATTTGGGGGATTCCGGGGGTTTCGTCCCGGGTTTGGATTTGGGAATTCTGGTTCCCCTTCCCACCCCCACAAAAAAATTTGGGAACTCCCTGAGGGGGTTTGGGAATTCCGGGGTTGATTTCTGTGGGGATTTGGGAATTCCGGGATTGATCCCTGCAGGGGTTTGGGAATCCCGGATTGATTCCTGCCGGGATTTGGGAATCTCAGACTGATTCCTGCCGGGATTTGGGGAATTCCAGGTTCTTCCCCGCCGGGATTTGGGAATCCCGGACTGACCCTTGCCGGGATTTGGGAATTCCCAAATTCCTCCCCCCCCACATCGGGATTTGGGATGAGTTCCCCCCCTTTCCCCCCCCCGCCCCCACCCCCCCCCGCGGGAATTCCCGGGAATTCCAAGGACTCACCTGCCAGGAGGGAGCGAGGCCGGAGCCGGAAAGGCGGGAAGGGGGCCGGGCCGGGAATATTTATCCCGGGAATGAGGAGGAGGAGGAGGAGGAAGAGGAGGAGGCCGAGGGTGACTCAGGGGCCGCCCTTTGATGTTCCCGCGGGGAAGCGGCGCCGGGAATTCGGGAATGGGGGAACGCCCGGGATGGGCGGGGGGGGGGGGAAATTCCAGAGGCACCCGGACAGGCGGGAAAGGCGGGGAATGGGGGTGGGGTGGGGTGGGAATGGGGTGGGAATGGGGTGGGATGGGATGGGATTGATGGGATGGGATGGGATGGGATTGATGGGATGGGATGGGATGGGATTGATAGGATGGGATGGGATGGGATTGATGGGATTGATGGGATGGGATTGATGGGATGGGATGGATGGGATGGGATGGATGGGATGGGATTGATGGGATGGGATGGGATTGATGGGATGGGATTGATGGATGGGATGGATGGGATGGGATTGGATGGGATGGGATGGGATGGGATTGATGGGATGGGATGGGATGGGATTGATGGGATGGGATTGATGGGATGGGATTGATGGGATGGGATGGGATTGATGGGATGGGATTGATGGGATGGGATTGATGGGATGGGATTGATGGGATGGGATTGATGGGATGGGATTGATGGGATGGGATGGGATGGGATTGATGGGATGGGATGGGATGGGATGGGGATGGGATTGATGGGATGGGATGGGATTGATGGGATGGGATTGATGGGATGGGATTGATGGGATGGGATGGGATGGGATGGGATTGATGGGATGGGATGGGATTGATGGGATGGGATGGGATGGATGGGATGGGATGGGATGGGATGGGATGGGATGGGATTGATGGGATGGGATGGGATTGATGGGATGGGATGGATGGGATAATGGGATGGGATGGGATAATGGGATGGGATGGGATGGGATGGGATTGATGGGATGGGATGGGATGGGATGGGATGGGATGGGATGGGATGGGGATTGATGGGATGGGATTGATGGGATGGGATGGGATGGGATTGATGGGATGGAGTGGGATGGGATGGGATGGGATTGATGGGATGGGATGGGATTGATGGGATGGATGGGATGGGATTGATGGGATGGATGGGATGGAGTGGGATGGGATGGGATGGGATTGATGGGATGGGATGGGATTGATGGGATGGATGGGATGGGATGGGATGGGATGGGATGGGATGGGATTGATGGGATGGGATGGGATGGGATGGGATGGGATGGGATGGGATGGGATGGGATTGATGGGATGGGATGGGATGGGAATCCTATGGAGATCCATCCCTGGAGATCCATCCCTGGAGATCCATCCCTGGAGATCCATCCTATGGAGATCCATCCTATGGAGATCCATCCCTGGGGATCCATCCCTGGAGATCCATCCCTGGAGATCCATCCTATGGAGATCCATCCCTGGGGGATCCATCCCTGGGGATCCATCCCTGGAGATCCATCCTATGGAGATCCATCCTATGGAGATCCATCCCTGGAGATCCATCCTATGGAGATCCATCCCTGGAGATCCATCCTATGGAGATCCATCCCTGGGGATCCATCCCTGGGGATCCATCCTATGGAGATCCATCCTATGGAGATCCATCCCTGGGGATCCATCCCTGGGGATCCATCCCTGGAGATCCATCCCTGGAGATCCATCCCTGGGGATCCATCCCTGGGGATCCATCCCTGGGGATCCATCCTATGGAGATCCATCCCTGGGGATCCATCCTATGGAGATCCATCCCTGGAGATCCATCCCTGGAGATCCATCCCTGGAGATCCATCCCTGGGGATCCATCCCTGGAGATCCATCCCTGGAGATCCATCCCTGGAGATCCATCCTATGGAGATCCATCCTATGGAGATCCATCCCTGGGGATCCATCCCTGGGGATCCATCCCTGGGGATCCATCCTATGGAGATCCATCCCTGGGGATCCATCCCTGGGGATCCATCCTATGGAGATCCATCCCTGGGGATCCATCCCTGGGGATTCCATCCCTGGAGATCCATCCCTGGAGATCCATCCCTGGGGATCCATCCCCTGGGGATCCATCCTATGGAGATCCATCCCTGGAGATCCATCCCTATGGAGATCCATCCCTGGGGATCCATCCCTGGAGATCCATCCCTGGGGATCCATCCCTGGAGATCCATCCCTGGGGATCCATCCCTGGGGATCCATCCTATGGAGATCCATCCTATGGAGATCCATCCCTGGGGATCCATCCCTGGGGATCCATCCCCTGGGGATCCATCCTATGGAGATCCATCCTATGGAGATCCATCCCTGGGGATCCATCCCTGGGGATCCATCCCTGGGGATCCATCCTATGGAGATCCATCCCTGGGGATCCATCCTATGGAGATCCATCCCTGGAGATCCATCCCTGGAGATCCATCCCTGGAGATCCATCCCTGGGGATCCATCCTATGGAGATCCATCCCTGGGGATCCATCCTGGAGATCCATCCTATGGAGATCCATCCCTGGGGATCCATCCCTGGAGATCCATCCTATGGAGATCCATCCCTGGGGATCCATCCCTGGGGATCCATCCCTGGGGATCCATCCCTGGGGATCCATCCTATGGAGATCCATCCTATGGAGATCCATCCCTGGGGATCCATCCCTGGGGATCCATCCCTGGGGATCCATCCTATGGAGATCCATCCCTGGGGATCCATCCTATGGAGATCCATCCCTGGGGATCCATCCTATGGAGATCCATCCTATGGAGATCCATCCCTGGGGATCCATCCCTGGGGATCCATCCCTGGAGATCCATCCCTGGGGATCCATCCCTGGGGATCCATCCCTGGAGATCCATCCCTGGAGATCCATCCTATGGAGATCCATCCTATGGAGATCCATCCCTGGAGATCCATCCCTGGGGATCCATCCTATGGAGATCCATCCCTGGGGATCCATCCCTGGGGATCCATCCCTGGGGATCCATCCTATGGAGATCCATCCCTGGGGATCCATCCCTGGGGATCCATCCCTGGGGATCCATCCCTGGGGATCCATCCTATGGAGATCCATCCTATGGAGATCCATCCCTGGGGATCCATCCCTGGGGATCCATCCCTGGGGATCCATCCCTGGGATCTCCAGGACACGGGGACATGGGAGGGGACATGAAGGGACATGTGGGTGACATGGATGACATGGGAGGGGACAAGGGGGGACATGGGGACAATGAGGGGACATGAGGGGACGTGAGAGGACATGGGGACATGGGGACATCTGAGGGGACACTGGGACATGAAGGGACTTGTGGGGGACATGGAGGGACAAGAGGGGACATGGGAGGGGACATGGGGGGACAGGGACACAGGGGGGACACGGTGACATGGGAGGGGACACAGGGACATGAAGGGACATGAGGGGGACATGGAGGGACATGAAGGGACATGAAGGGACATGAGGGGACACAGAGGACACGGGAGGGACACGGGGGACATGGAGGACACAGGAGGGGTCAAGGGGACAATGAGGGGACATGGGGGGGGACAGGGACACAGGGGGGACACGGGGACATGGGAGGGGACACGAGGACAATGAAGGGACATGTGGGGGACACGAGGGGACATGAGAGGACACGGGGACATGGGGACATGGGAGGGGACACGGGTACATGAAGGGACATGGGGGACACGGGAGGGGACACGGGGACATGGAGGGACATGTGGGGGACATGGAGGGACAAGAGGGGATGTGGAGGGGACACGGGGACATGAAGGGACAAGAGGGGACATGGGAGGGGACACGGGGGGCACAGGGACACAGGAGGGACACGGGGACATGGGAGGGAGACACGGGGACAATGAGGGGACAATGAGGGGACACGGGGACATGAAGGGACAAGAGGGGACCTTGAAGGGGCATGAGGGGACATGGGAGGGGACATGGGGAAAATGAGGGGACATGGGAGGGGACAGGGACACAGGGGGGACACGGGGACATGGGAGGGGACACGGGGACATGAAGGGACACGAGGGGACATGAAGGGGACAATGAGGGGACATGGGAGGGGACAGGGACACAGGGGGGACACGGGGACGTGAAGGGACATGTGGGGGACATGAAGGGACATTTGGGGGGACATGGAGGGACGTGGGAGGGGACATGTGGACATGAAGGGACACGAGGGGGAGGGGGGTGACCCAGGTTCTTGTCAATAATTCCCTTGGGGTGGATTAAACGACGCCGAATAATCGGGGTCTGAAGGTTTGTTTTTAACAGCTCTGCGTCGACAGGTCCGTCAGCAGTTTGGGTGCTGTCACACCCAAACGTGACACAGAGGTGACCTGTTGGGGGTGAGAGGAAGACAGGATGAGGGGAAGGGAGAGGAAGGAAAAAGGAAAGATGAGAGAGGAAAAAAAACCATATATAAGGTCACCGCCCGCGGGGCCCAGCGATGACACTTCGTGGTGGGGGGAAAAAAGGTTTCCCCCCGGAGTTCTAAAATGGGGTGGTGACCCTGGGGGTTGAGCCAGTGAGGGCTCCTGCGAAATATAAACTCATCAACAACCAGAGCGGCCAAAAAAAAGTTGGTTGTGGTTGTTGGAGAGAGGCGGGCGGAGGGGCGAGGGGTGAGGGAGAGGCAGCAGAGCCGGGAGGCAACAGAGTTTGGGTAAGAACTGCGGACAAACTCTCCAAACTCCTGGGAGTTTTTTATACGTGAGCCGGGCTATGAGAAGAAAGGAGGAGAGGCCTTCACGCCCCTCTCTTCCCTTCCGGCGGCTTTGGAGGTGCAGGTTCCCTGCTGGTGAGTCTGGCGGGTTGGAGAGTGGGGCCTGGTGAGGCCTGGGTGAGGCCTGGTGAGGCCTGGTGAGGCCTGGTGAAGCTTAGTGAGGCCCTGGTGAAGCCTGGTGAAGCCTAGTGAGGCCTGGTCGAGGCCTGGTGAAGATTAGTGAAGCCTGGTGAAGCTTAGTGAGGCCTGGTGAAGCTTTAGTGAGGCCCTAGTGAGGCCTGGTGAGGCCTGGTGAAGCCTAGAGAGGCCTGGTGAGGCCGGGCGAAGCTTAGTGAGGCCTGGTGAAGCTTAGTGAGGCCATGAAGAACCGAAACGAGAGAGAGAGGCAGCTAAAGCAATATATAGATAAATATATTTACACTTATGTTACAGTTGTGTACAATTGAAATGTATGGACAATATCACAAGGGGAAAAAGGGAAAGGGAAGGGAAAAAAGGAACAGAACCAAAATAAAAACTATATATATCGATAAATAGCCCGAGATCTGGGCAACTGAAAGAATTAGCAGAGAACTATCTCACTGCTCTCCTTGGGGGCAACAGAGAGTCACCGCTGGAGCGACCGCCGGCAACCTCCGCCTCCCAAGGTCAGCAAGGCCGTCACCAGGCCTCACCAGGCCTCACCAGGGCTCACTAGGCCTTACCAGGCCTCACTAGGCTTCACCAGGGCTCACCAGGGCTCACCAGGCCTCACTAGGCCTCACTAGGCCCTCACTAGGCTTCACCAGGGCTCACTAGGCCTCACTAGGCTTCACCAGGCCTCACTAGGCCTCACTAGGCTTCACCAGGCCTCACTAGGCCTCACTAGGCTTCAACCAGGCCTCACTAGGCCTCACCAGGCTTCACTCGGCCTCACCAGGCCTCACTAGGCTTCACCAGGGCTCACCAAGCCTCACCAGGCCTCACTAGGCCTCAGCAAGCCTCACCAAGCCTCACCAGGCCTCACCAGGCCTCACTAGGCCTCAGCAAGCCTCACCAAGCCTCACCAGGCCTCACTAGGCCTCGTCAAGCCTCACTAGGCCCTCAGTAGGCCTCAGTAGGCCTCACTAGGCCCTTACCAGGCCTCACTACACCTCACCAGGCCTCACCAGGCCTGGCTCCCCAACCCGCCAGACTCCACAGCAGGGAACCTGCACCTCCAAAGCCGCCGGAAGGGAAGAGAGGGCGAAGGGCTGGGGCTGGAGCTGTGCCGGGGCAGGGTTAGGTTGGATTTCGGGGAGAATTCCTTCCCAGAGAGGGTGCTCGGCCCCCCGGAAGGGGCTGCCCAGGGGAGGGGGGGGGATTCTCCGTCCCCGGGGGTGTTTCAGGCCGGACTGGACGTGGCATCAGAGCCACGGGCCGGGAACCACGGCGGGGTTGGAGCCAGGGCTGGGCTGGGGGAGCTCGGGGGGCCCTCCCAGCCCGGCTGGTGCTGGGACTCGGGGGGGGATTCTGGGGGGATTCTGGGGGGATTTTGGGGTGATTCTGGGATTCTGGATGATTCTGGGATGATTTTGTGATGATTTTGTGACTCTGGGATGATTCTGGGATGATTTTGTGATTCTGGGATGATTCTGGGATGATTCTGGGATGATTTTGTGATTCTGGGATGTTTCTGTGTCTCTGGAATGATTCTGGGATGATTTTGTGATGATTTTGTGACGATTTTGTGATGATTTTGTGATGATTCTGTGATTCCAACCCAGCTGATTCTGTGATTCTGGGGATCTGTGATGATTTTGGGATGATTTTGTGACTCTGGGATGATTCTGTGATAATTCTGTGATGATTCTGTGACTCTGTGATGATTCTGTGACCTCTGGGATGATTCTGTGACTCTGGGATGATTCTGGGATGATTCTGGGATGATTCTGGGATGATTCTGGGACTCTGGGATGATTCTGTGACTGGGATGATTCCGTGATTCTGGGATGATTCTGGGATGATTCTGGGATGATTCTGTGTCTCTGGATGATTCTGGGATGATTCTGGGATGATTGTTGTGACTCTGGGATGACTGTGATGATTCTGGGATGATTCTGTGATTCCAACCCAGCTGATTCTGAGATTCTGGGATGATTCTGTGACTCTTTGATGATTCTGTGACCTCTGGGATGATTCTGTGAAGATTCTGTGATTCTGTGACTCTGGAATGATTCTGGGATGATTCTGGGATGATTCTGGGATGATTCTGTGGTTCTGTGATGATTCTGTGATTCCAACCCAGATGATTCTGGGATTCAGGGATGATTCTGTGATGATTATGTGATGATTCTGTGATGATTCTGTGATTCTGTGACTCTGGAATGATTCTGGGATGATTCTGTGATGATTCTGTGATGAATCTGTGACTCTGGGATGATTCTGGGATGATTCTGGGATTCTGGGATGATTCTGGGATTCTGGGATGATTCTGGGATGATTCTGTGTCTCTGGGATGATTCTGGGATGATTTTGTGATGATTTTTGTGACTCTGGGATGATTCTGCTGACTCTGGGATGATTCTGGGATGATTCTGGGATGATTCTGTGATTCCAACCCAGCTGATTCTGAGATTCTGGGATGATTCTGTGACTCTGGGATGATTCTGGGATTCCAACTCAGCTGATTCTGTGACTCTGGGATGATTCTGGGATGATTCTGGGATGATTCTGGGATGATTCTGTGACTCTGGGATGATTCTGGGATGATTCTGGGATGATTCTGTGATGATTTTGTGACTCTGGGATGATTCTGTGACTCTGGGATGATTCTGGGATGATTCTGGGATTTTGGGATGATTCTGGGATGATTCTGTGACTCTGGGATGATTCTGGGATGATTCTGGGATGATTTTGTGATGATTCTGGGATTCTGGATGATTCTGTGATGATTCTGGGATGATTCTGTGACTCTGGGATGATTCTGGGATGATTCTGGGATGATTCTGGGACTCTGGGATGATTTTGTGATGATTCTGGGATTCTGGGATGATTCTGTGACTCTGGGATGATTCTGGGATGATTTTGTGATGATTTTGTGATGATTCTGTGACTCTGTGATGATTCTGTGATGATTCTGGGATGATTCTGGGATGATTCTGTGATTCCAACCCAGCTGATTCTGAGATTCTGGGATGATTCTGTGACTCTGGGATGATTCTGGGATGATTCTGTGATGATTTTGTGATGATTTTGTGATGATTCTGTGATTCTGGGATGATTCTGTGACTCTGTGATGATTCTGTGACTCTGGGATGATTCTGGGATGATTCTGGGATGATTCTGGGATTCTGTGATGACTCTGGGATGATTCTGGGATGATTCTGGGATGATTCTGTGATTCTGGGATGATTCTGTGACTCTGGGATGATTCTGGGGTGATTCTGGGATTCTGTGATGACTCTGGATGATTCTGGGATGATTCTGTGATTCTGTAGTTGCTTTCAGCTTGCACAGTATTTATTTGGGTAAATAAAATGCAGATTTTTTTTCCCCCCCAGAGAAGCCTCTGGCCTGGAAGTTTTCTCTCCTGGGTGTTGGGATGAATTGTGGGAAGGGCTGGAAATGGGATGGGTTGGGGTTTCTGGCGTGGCTCAAACTGCCACGGGGGGGGACATGGAGGGGACAGGGGGACATGGGGACGGGGAGGGGACGGGGACAATGAGGGGACATGGAGGGGACATGGGGACATGGAGGGACATGAGGGGACAATGAGGGGACAATGAGGGGACATGGAGGGACATGGGGGGACAATGAGGGGACAATGAGGGGACATGGAGGGACATGGGGGGACAATGAGGGGGACATGGAGGGACAATGAGGGGACA
Organism: Manacus candei; assembly: GCF_025592945.1. NCBI lineage: Eukaryota > Metazoa > Chordata > Aves > Passeriformes > Pipridae > Manacus > Manacus candei. The sequence goes on from NW_026138379.1 coordinate 50,796, forward strand.
CAGAGACATGGAGGGACAATGAGGGGACGGGGGACAATGAGGGGACATGGGAGGGGACATGGGGACAATGAGGGGACATGGAGGGATATGGAGGGGACATGGAGGGACAATGAGGGGACAGGGGGGACATGGAGGGACATGGGGGGACAATGAGGGGACAATGAGGGGACATGGAGGGACATGGGGGGACAATGAGGGGACAATGAGGGGACATGGAGGGACATGGGGGACAATGAGGGGACATGGAGGGACAATGAGGGGACACAGAGACATGGAGGGACAATGAGGGGACAGGGGGACAATGAGGGGACATGGGAGGGGGACATGGGGACAATGAGGGGACATGGAGGGATATGGAGGGGACATGGAGGGACAATGAGGGGACATGGAGGGACAATGAGGGGACACGGGGACATGAAGGGACATGGGGGGGACATGGAGGGGACATGGAGGGACAATGAGGGGACAATGAGGGATGTGGAGGGACACAGGGACATGGGAGGGGACATGGGGACATGGGGACATGGGAGGGGACACGGGGAAAATGAAGGTACATGGAGGGACATGGAGGGACAATGAGGGGGACATGAAGAGACAATGAGGGGACACAGGGACATGGAGGGACAATGAGTGGACAATGAGGGGACAATGAGGGGACAGGGGGACGTGGAGGGGACATGGAGGGACAATGAGGGGACATGGAAGGATATGGAGGGGACACGGGGACATGGAGGGACATGGGGAAAATGAGGGGACATGGAGGGACAATGGGGACATGGAGGGGACAGGGGGACAATGAGGGGACAATGAGGGGACAATGAGGGGACATGGGGACATGGAGGGACATGTGGGGACATGGAGGGGACATGGAGGGACAATGAGGGGACAGGGGGACATGGAGGGACAATGAGGGACATTGGGGACGTGGAGGGACAATGAGGGGACATGATGGGACATGGAGGGACATGGGGACATGGAGGGGACATGGAGGGACATGGGGGGACAGGGGAGGGGACAAGAGGACAATGAGGGGACATGGAGGGACATGGGGACATGAAGGGACATGGAGGGACAATGAGGGGACATGGAGGGACAATGAGGGGACAATGAGGGGACATGGGGGACATGGAGGGACATGGGAGGGGACATGGGGGGACATGGGGACATGGAGGGACAATGAGGGGACATGGAGGGACAATGAGTGGACAGGGGGGACAATGAGGGGACACGGGAACATGGAGGGGACACGGGGACAATGAGGGGACATGGGAGGGGACAGGGACACAGGGGGGACACGGGGACATGGAGGGACATGTGGGGGACACGGGGGGGACACGAAGGGACCCAGGAGGGGACACTCGGGTGCTGCTGGTGACAGGGACAGGGACAGAGGGGGTAGAGGGTCAGAGGGGTCACAGGGACAGAGGGACAGGGACAGGGACAGAGGGGACAGAGGGACAGAGGGACAGAGGGTCAGAGGGGTCACAGGGACGGTCACAGGGCCAGAGGGGGTCAGAGGGACAGAGGGGTCACAGGGGTCACAGAGACGGTCACAGGGACAGAGGGACAGGGACAGAGGGACAGGGGTGTCACAGGGACAGACGGACAGACGGACAGGGGTGTCACAGGGACAGACGGACAGGGGTGTCACAGGGACAGACGGACAGACGGACAGGGGTGTCACAGGACAGGGACAGGGACAGACGGACAGGGGTGTCACAGGGACAGACGGACAGGGACAGACGGACAGGGGTGTCACAGGGACAGAGGTGATGGCGGGGACAGCGGGGGTGGGGAGGGGCCCGACCGGTTCCTCCGGCGGCACCGCCCTCGTTAATGACCCCTCCCCCACCCGGGTGTCACCCCCTCGGTGTCACCTCGTTAATGACCCCTCCCCCACCCTCCTGTCACCTCGTTAATGACCCCTCCCCCACCCGGGTGTCACCTCCGTGTCACCCCCGGGGCAGGGAGGGGACCCCGCCCCGCCCCACCCCGGAAGGGACATGGGGGGACACTGAGGGGACATTGGGGGGACATTGGGGGGATTGGGGACATTGGGGGGGACATTGGGGGACATTGGGGACATTGGGGGCGGGGACATTGGGGGACATTGGGGGACATTGGGGGGGACATTGGGGGGACATTGGGGGTACATTGGGGGGACATTGGGGGGACATTGGGGGGGACATTGGGGGGGGACATTGGGGGGACATTGGGGACATTGGGGGACATTGGGGGACATTGGGGGGACATTGGGGGGACATTGGGGACATTGGGACATTGGGGGTCATTGGGGACATTGGGGGGACATTGGGGGGGACATTGGGGGGGACATTGGGGACATTGGGGGGACATTGGGGGGACATTGGGGGGACATTGGCGGGGGACATTGGGGACATTGGGGACATTGGGGGTCATTGGGGACATTGGGGGGACATTGGGGGGACATTGGGGGGGACATTGGGGACATTGGGGACATTGGGGGGACATTGGGGGGGACATTGGGGGACATTGGGGACATTGGGGGACATTGGGGGACATTGGGGGGGGACATTGGGGGGACATTGGGGGGGACATTGGGGACATTGGGGTCATTGGGGACATTGGGGACATTGGGGGGACATTGGGGGGACATTGGGGGGATATTGGGGACATTGGGGGACATTGGGGGGACATTGGGGACACTGGGGGGGACATTGGGGGACATTGGGGGACATTGGGGGGATTGGGGACATTGGGGGGACATTGGGGGGGATTGGGGGGACATTGGGGGGACATTGGGGGGGATTGGGGGGGACATTGGGGGGGCACTGGAGACACTGGGGGGACAGTGGGACTGGGGGGGGCATTGGGGACACTGGGGACACACTGGGGATACTGGGGACACTGGCAGGGGTGGCATTGGGGGTGTGGCCTTGTTCTGGTGGGCGTGGCCATGCTCTGGGGGCGTGGTTCCCAGTGCTCCCAGTCCCTCCCAGTTCTCTCTCAGTCTCACCCCAGTCCCCCCAAATCCCTCCCAATCCCCTCCCAGTCCCTCCCAGTATAAACCAGTGCCCCCCAATCCCCTCCCAGTCCCTCCCAATCCCTCCCAGTCCCCCTCCCAGTTCCCTCCCAATCCCTCCCAGTTCATCCAGTCTCTCCCAGTCCCTCCCAGTCCCCTCCCAGTCCCTGCCAGTGCCTTCCAGTCCCTCCCAGTCCCCCTCAAACCCCTCCCAGTCCCTCCCAGTCCCTCCCCATCCCCTCCCAGTCCCTCCCAGTCCCCCTCAATCCCCTCCAGTCCCTCCCAGTCCCCTCCCAGTCCCTCCCAGTCCCTCCCAGTCCCCTCCCAATCCCCTCCCAGTCCCTCCCAGTCCCCCCCAGTCCCTTCCCAATCCCCTCCCAGTCCCTCCCAGTCCCTCCCAGTCCCCCCCAGTCCCTCCCAGTCCCCCCCAATCCCCTCCCAGTCCGTCCCAGTCCGTCCCAGTCCCTCCCAGTCCCCCCAATCCCCTCCCAGTCCCCTCCCAATCCCCTCCCAGTCCCTCTCAGTCTCTCCCAGTCCCTCCCAGTCCCCTCCAATCCCCTCCCAGTCCCCCCCAATCCCCCCCCAGTCCCCCCCAATCCCCTCCCAGTCCCTCCCAATCCCCTCCCAGTTCCCTCCCAGTATAAACCAGTCCCTCCCAATCCCCTCCCAGTCCCTCCCAATCCCCCCCAATCCCCTCCCAGTCCCTCCCAGTCCCCCCCAATCCCCTCCCAGTCCCCTCCCAGTCCCCTCCCAGTCCCTCCCAGTCCCCCAGCACACAAACTCCACCACCTCCTGCAGCCCTAAAATCACCTTTATTGCCTTCCCAGTCCCTCCCAGCGCCCCCCAACCCCCTCCCAGTGCCCTCCCAGTCCCTCCCAGTCCGTCCCAGTCCCTCCCAGCGGGGTCATCTCAGCCCCAGCTTCTCTTCTCGCGCTGTTTGCGCCGCACGACCTCCAGGTTCCGATCCTTCCACTGGCTCTTGCGCAGCTTGATGGGCCGGGAGCCCACGTACTTCCCTGGGGGGGCATACTGGGGGCACTGGGGGCACTGGGGGGTACTGGGAGGGACTGGGGGGGACTGGGAGGGGATTGGGGGGGGGATTGGGGGGGGACTGGGAGGGACTGGGAGGGGATTGGGAGGGGATTGGGAGGGGGATTGGGAGGGACTGGGAGGGGATTGGGGG
>NW_026138380.1:0-64938 GCF_025592945.1 Manacus candei
CCCCCCCACCCACCCCCCCACCCTCCCCCCCACCCCCCCCTCCCACCCCCCCTCCCACCCCCACCCCCCCCCTCCCCTCCCCTCCCCTCCCCCCCCCCCCACCCCCCCCACCCCCCCCTCCCCTCCCTCCCCCCCCACCCCCCCCACCCCCCCTCCCCTCCCTCCCCCCCAACCCCCCCTCCCCGTCCCCCCCCCCCCTCCCCCCCCCACCCCCCCTCCCCGCCCCCCCCACCGCCCCCCCCCTACCCCCCTCCCGCCCCCCCCTCCCTACCCTCCCTCCCCCCCCCACCCCCCTCCCCGCCCCCCCCTCCCACCCCCCCTCCCACCCCCCCCCCCGCCCACCCCCACCCTCCCCTCCCCTCCCACCCCCCTCCACCCCCCCCGTCCCCCCACCCCCCTCCACCCCCCCTCCCCGGACCCCCTCCTCCGGAGGGGGCCCCTCCCCAAGACCCCCCGGCCCCCCCAGCCCCGGGGTCGCTCTCGGCAATAGACCCGCACATCTCCACACCCCGCGCCGCCCATTGCCGAGAGCGAACCCGCACCTTTGCCCCCCGCCCGCGGAGCCCCCCGTGTGATGTCGGGACGGGCCGGAGCCCCGGCGGTGTCGGGCGGTGCTTGTGAACTGCAGGGGGGGACCCGCCGAGCGGGACCGGCCCCGTGGAAAGGGGGATCCAGGGGGGGCGCCGGCTCCGGCCCTCGCGGCTTTATTAAAACCGGCGCCCCCAAGCCCGCGGCTGCGGGGACACGGCCCGGGGGACAGGGGGGCGGACGGCACGGGCGGGGGGCAAGGACGGAACGGGGGACAGGGGGGGTCGGGCTGTGCAGCGGAGCAGGGAGGGGCGAGCAGGGGCGAGCGGGGGGCCGGGCTGTGCAGGAGGGCAGCGACAGGGGCCGGGGGCAGGCGGCGTGCGGGGACGGGCAGGGTGGAGGGGCGGGAAGGAGAGCAGGGAGGGTCGGGTTGTGCAGCAGGGGCCGGAGAGGGAGCGGGGCCAGGCCGGCTGGGGGACTAGGGAGGGCGGAGGGCGGAGGGGTAGGAAGGAGGGCTGGGCGGGTCGGGCTGCCCCGGAGGGGCAGGGAGGGGGCGCAGGGGACGAGCGGGTTGGGGAGGGATGGAGGGGGGGGCTAGGGGGGAGAGGGAGGGGGGGGGTTTGGGGGGGGGGAGGGTGTGGGGGGTAGGGGGGGGGGAGGAAGGAAGGGGACGAAGGAACGGGGACAAAGTAAAAGAAAAGAGAAAAGGAAAGGGAAAAAGAAAAGCAAAGAAAAAGAGCCGCGGCAGGGCGAGGCCCGCGCGGCGATGCTGCCCCTCCGCGCACTGCCCGAGCAAATGGGAGCAGGGCCGAGTTGCGGCGCTTAAAAACCCCCGCCCCGACCCGCCCCCGCCCGTGCCCGCCCCGCGCACCTGGACGGGCTCCTCCCCTCGCACCTGTGCGGGCCCTGCCCCGGGCCCGGCCCCGCCCCGGCCCCGCCCCGCCCGCGCCCCTCAAAAGCGGCAGAGCCGCGCCTGCCCCGCCGTTGTAGAGGAAACTCGTCCCGGGATGCGGCGGGAGCGATCGGCGCTCGGGGCCGGAGCCCCGGCCCGGGGGCTGCTCCCGGCGCTACGCCGGCAGCGGAGAGCGAGGCTGGCGATGGAGCTCGGCATCAGGACCGGCAGCGGAGGATCGAGGTTGGCTTGGGGCTGGGAGGGGGGCTCGGCGTCAGGACGGGCACCGGGATCGCCGCCCGTGCCCCGGCGCCGCGGGCGGGAGGAGCCGCTCCGGGCCGGGCGCTGGGGCCGAGCCCGGCGGGGCCGCTCGGGCCGGGGCTCTGCCGGGGCCCGGCCAGGGCAGAACGGCGGCGCTTTCGTCGTGCAGACGCGGAGCCGGGGCTGGGACCGGCCGGGGCGCGGGGACACGCCGGGCCGGCCCCCGGGACCCCCCGATCCCGCCGGGCCCGCAGCGCTGCCCGCAGTGCCCCCCGTGCGGTCGCAGCCCTCGAGCTCGGGCACCCCCCGAGGCCACCGCAGCCCCCCCCGGCGAAAACATCGCTCGCCTGCCCCTTCCCCGCGGCCCCGGCGGGTTCCCGCCCGCAGTGCCCCCCGGGGCTCCGGCCACGGCATCGCTCCAGCCGCGGGGAGCTGCGGTCGTGCCGGGGCAGGCAAGAACGAGGGCAGCCCTTTCCTCCTTCCTCCCGTGCTCCGGGACCCCGAGCAGAGCTGCCTGTCTGTCCCACAGCACTTCTTTGCCCCGCCATCCACAAGGGGTAGCTCATCTGACGCCTGCCAGGTGAGACCTGAGGCTCTCCTTTCCCTCCCCCGTTTTCTCGGCAACTCGCACCGTCCCGGGGCAAACCCTCTGGTTTTTCAAAAGCCCACTGAAACGTTTCATTTTTATTTGCAGGCGAGGAGGGTCCTGCCTGGGAGGGAAACGGCTGCAGAAGAGGAAGCCAAGAAATGCTCCAACCGGACGCTGCCGCGCGAGTCAAAGGAGGGAAGGACCGCAGGGAAATAGTCAGGAAATGCGCTTTTATTCAATCTCTGCAGCTCTCCCTCCCCCGCACGAGCCCTTCGCAGCCACGGGTCGGGGAGCGCGGCCGGCTGGGCTGTGCCCGGCTGGGGACGGGCACCAATTCATCACTGCCCTGCTCAGGGAGGTTTTCCGGCCCCGTCCGGGATTCACCCGAAGGCTGCAAAGGTGCTCGTGCGACGTCCGAGCTCGTTTCCAGGGATAAAGGAGCCAACCCAGCCCGGAGGGGTCCCTCGCTCCGAGGCAAAGGCGTTGCTCGAGTGTCGCCGCCTGGTCCCGCCTGCGGGGGGGCGTCTCCTCCAGGTGAGCGTTCGGAACCCAAAATGCCGGGGGGGGCTCAGGTCGGGGCCGCTTTTCGGGCCCGGAGCTGGACGGAGCCCTCGGCGGCTCCTGCTTCCCGCCAGGAACGTTCTCGGGGCTCGCTGAGCAGTCCCAGCTGGGCAGGGAACACGGGCCGGGAGGAGGCCGGAGCGACAGAGAGCGACCCAGGGGGATGGAGGGGATGGAGGAGCTGTGCCCTGCCCTGCCCTTCCTATTGCCAGGGGATGGAGGAGCTGTGCCCTGCCCTGCCCTTCCTATTGCCAGGGGATGGACGAGCTGTGCCCTGCCCTTCCTATTGCCAGGGGATGGAGGAGCTGTGCCCTGCACTGCCCTTCCTATTGCCAGGGGATGGAGGAGATGTGCCCTGGAGCTGTGCCCTGCACTGCCCTTCCTATTACCAGGGGATGGAGGAGCTGTGCCCTGGAGCTGTGCCCTGCACTGCCCTTCCTATTGCCAGGGGATGGAGGAGATGTGCCCTGGAGCTGTGCCCTGCACTGCCCTGCCGGCGCTCCCGGCGCTCCGGAGCTCAGGCAATGCCGCCCGCAGCCGCAGGACTCCCAGCACAGCCCGTGGCAGCCGGGCTGGAGCAGCTCCGGGCCAGCGCTTCCATCGGCAACCAGATGGATTTGTCTGGCGAGCAGGGCTCGTCTGCCAAACGCACGTCCCAGGGGTGGGAACCGGCCACGGGCACTGCGGTGGGCACGGACAAAGGGCTGCCCGCGGCTCCTCAGCCGGGGGCTGCTCTGGACGGGCCCCCTGAGATGCCTCAGCGCCCTGGACACGCCCCAGCGCCAGCCCAGAAGGACCCAGAGAATCCAGCCGGCCCTCGGCAGTGTCGGCACGGCGGGGCTGCAGAGCAGCGCGGGCAGCCATTCCCAGGGCCCACCTCCCAGAGCTCCCCCGCGCCCCCCGCGTGTGTCCCGCCCGCCCCAAATCCCTGCCCTTCCAGCCGGAGCCCAGCAGCCAGCAGCAGCCTTAAAGCCAGGGCCATGTGCCCTCAGCGGCACTAAATCCCGAGCGAGAGCCCTCGGAGATGCCTGAAAAGAAAAGGGGATGCTCAGAGAAAGTTGGGCTTGGAGGCAATTCGCAGTTTTTCGGGGACCCAACCGCAACCGCAGAACCCGTGGACAGCTGGAACAGGTGGGGCAGAGCCGAGGTGCCCTGAAGGCAGGGATGTGCATCCCTTTCCTCGGGGAAAAGAACTCGCCGGGGCCGCTCCCGAGGCTCCGAAGGGACAGCGGCTTCCCGGCCGGAGAGACGTCCTCGCCCGTGCTCAGGGGCTGCCTCGCCCCGGGCCGGGAGCGCGTCCGGCCCCTGCCTTCTCCCGGGCCAACACATCCCCTGGAGCCTGGCCCGGGGCGGAGAATCGGCCCAATTCCAGGGAACTCGCTCAAGTCCCCCCAGGGACACCAGCGGGGCCGGGGCAGGAGGGTTACAAACAGCAAAGTCGGGGCAACATCAACCTCGCCTTGTCCCGATCCCGCTGAGCAAACCTGGAACCGCGGCTGCTTCCCGGCAAACCTGGCCTTAAAGCGGCAGCTCTGGGGGGGAATAGCCGGGCTCCAGGAGGCACTGGGAGGCTGTTCCAGCAGGAATTCCCCATGGAATTGCGGGCTGTAGGTAGAATTCATTCAAACCTGCAAAGCTGAGACCGGAACCCAAACCTGGGCCCCCCGCAGAGAACAATATTTTGTGCTGCCCTGTCGGCAAAAGCCCCTGCACTGAGAGATCTTGGCAGCCTGAGGGAGGGCATTGTCTGCATCCCAGCAACCAGCATCTCCCAAGGGGGCAATCCAAGTCCCAACCAATTCCTTTTGTGTTTCCCCAGGGACAGTTCTTCTCTACTCCCAGCAGGTTCCTTAAGGAGCCAGATACTCCAACAATCCCCTCGTTTGACTTTCTAGGTGAATTGTGCACAAGCCAGTCCCCCGTTCCCTATCCAGGCTGGGAGTGCTCGTGCCCTTGGCACAGTTGGCTCTGGCTGGGCAGGAACTGAGAGCAGGACACGGGGCAGAGCGGATCAGCTGCCCAGGGAACCTCCAGGAGATGAAGCTACGGGATCCTCATTCCAATCAAGGGAACACATTCTGCCTCTGGCAGAAGCCGGGAGCCAAAGCAGATCCCACCGGGCCAGGCTGGGGGCAGCAGTTGGATCCACTCTGGGGGAAAGCCCCTGTGCCTGCCAGGAGCTCTGACTCTGTTTGTCCTGCCAGCTCCTGACCAGTGTCAGGGGCCCTGGGAGGGATTCAGAATCCAGAGAAACCCCAAATCCTACTGCAGAATTCAATCAAAGGAAGAAAACCATTCTTGTCATAAAAAGCTTAAAAAGCTGTTAAAAGTTCTAGGACAGCAATACTGGGATTCCCAGGAAACTTAGTAGTGTCTTGGTGCCATTTCAATGTATCTTTAGTCCCTCAATGAGCAGCTTGGAGAACTTCCCCTGGGATTTGGAGGCTGAGCAGGGTTTGCTTTGGATTGCCTGGCACCTCTGGCTCCAGCTGGTGCAAACACAACTTGGTCCAATGTGGTTAAACACACTTCCCTACAAAAAGAGTGGCTGTATCCACTAGAAATTACCCCAAGTTTGCAGCTAAGATGTTACCTCTGTCCCAGCTAAGTTATCCCAGGTTTTCCTGGCTGGGGGCTGCAAGGAGGCTGTAAATTGAAAGGCAGAAAGAGAAGATCTGTCAGCAAAAGGCACAAAGAAGGGGACAGGTTTCAGAAAACATTTCTGCAATCTAATGAATAACTCTTTCCAGTTTCCCAGGGAGAAGAACAGGAACTCACAGCCACCAAGGCCTGACAGTCCCCTGCAGCCAGAGCTCAGCACACAGCCAGAGAGGCAATTCCAGCATCTAAAAGAAAAAAAAAAAAAAAAGAAGAAAAAAGTGATTTATTTTGTTTTAAAGTTCCTTTAAGTTGTTCAAAGCAAAGCAAGCCTTGCTTTGGTTTCAGTTGGGTGAACAGTGAGCGGTGGGCACAGGGCACGTCATTAATGCCCAGGGGATGGGGCTTTGTGGGGGAAGAGCAGCTGATGGAGTTGCCCAGTCCAATTCCTGCCCAAGGCCTGATGGCCCAGGACAAACCCTCTGGCAGGCAGTGGTTTTGTTCCCTCTAATGGTCAGTGCCCCGTGTGTCCCTGTGGGCAGTGCCAGGCTGGGGACAGGCACACAGAGCTGGCAGCACTCTCTGCCCCAAACAGCCTTGGGTGGCAGCGCAGCCCCGGGGATCGAGGGGGCTGGAGGCGGCCCAGGAAAGGCCCCCCCCGCTCCCCCCGGGGCAGCTCCACAGCCCCCCTGCCCTCTCTGCCACGGGGGCCCCGCTGCTCCCCCGGCTGGCACAGAGCCCCCTGCCCATGGCTGGCAAATCAGGGCCAGGGCTCGGCCTCGCTGCAGCCACCCACACAGGAGCAACTCAGGACTCAGCCCAACATTTCCCTGCTTGGCCACTGCAGAGACCCTCAGTTCACCTCAACAGGTTCCTTCTCTTCCCAGCAGATCACCTGAACTTTAACACCCACAGTTTTCTCTGTCTCTCACCACTCATCACCTCAGGTTACCTCAGTGTGTTCATTCCCTGCCCTGGAGAGAATCAACCTCCTTTTTAACCCCTAAACTTTCCCCTTCCAGCCCACTCCTGATTACCTCTTCTTGAACACAAAAGAGTCATTCTCTTCCCTAGAGATTACCTTCTTTTTAACCCCCAGAGTCTTCCCTACTGCACACTCCTGATTACCTCTTTTGGACCTCCAAATATTTATTCTCCACCCTGGAGAGGTTCTCAAGTGTTACCTGTCCACTGATGACTGCCTTAGTTGATCCCAAAAGGTTCATTCTCTCTGCCAGACACTGCCACACATTTTACCCCCAGAATCCTCTCTGGGCCTGCTGGAGTGTCCACTCCTGGTTGCCTCCTCTGCACCTCTCAGGATTCATTCTGGACCCTGGAGATGACCTCAAAGATTTCTGCCCTAAATGTCCCCACCTGGCCACCACTGATTCCCTCAGTTGACCTCCTGATGTCCTTTCTGTCCCCTGGAGATCATGGCCAGGCTTCCCGAACGAAGATTTGGGAAGGGCTCTACCCACCTTTGTCACAAGCGTGCTGGTGGCTAAAAAGGCCAATATTAGACAGGCACGACCGGTTGCAAAAGGCACAGCAGAGAGACTCCTTAGGTGGTATATTCTGCAAGACACGGTTCTTTCTGCGGTGTCTTTTCTCCTCAGGGTGATCCTGCTGCGTTCTCAAAGGCATCAGCAGCGTCAGAGATGCTGTGTCTCCAGACCTCCCGACTGGAGGCCAGAGCAGACCAGTTATGATGATCAATATGGCCAAGGCTGAGATGTTGTTTCAGGGAGACCTTGTGTCTTCTCTTCGGGGCTCCTCTCTTGTGGCAGCCGGTGGCAAGTTCACCACAGAGCAGGATCTTAGGGAGGGGGTGGTTGGTCCTTCATCCTGGAGACGTGTCCTGCCCAGTGCAGCTGTGTTCTCAGCAACATGGCCTCAATGCTTGGGACTGCTGCTTGTTCTAGAACAGATGGATTGGTCACATCATCTGACCAGTGAATGTTTAGGAGCGTACAGAGGTAACCTCATTCAAAAGCCCCAGAGTTTTAACTCAAAATATTCGTTCTCTGTCCTGGACATTACCTCAAGCTTTACCCCTGTAATTTTCCCTACAAGTCCACAACTGATTACCCCAGTTTACCTCAGGATGTACATTCTCTGCTCCACGTGACCTCAAATTTTACAAACAGAATTTTTCCCTACCTGCCCAACACTGACTGCCTCACTTTACTCCAAGTTATTCATTCTCTCTGCTACAGATTTTACTCCCAAAATTCTCCTTACCTACCCACATGTAATCAGCTCCTCTGTACAAATACATGTTCATTCTCTAACCTCGGGGCTACCCCAAGTTTACCCTAAAAACACTCCCCAACTGTCCACCACTGAGTACCTCATTTATCCTTCAAAATATTCAGTCTCTACCCTTGACATTACCTCAAGTTTTACCCCCAAATATTTCCCTCCCTGCCCACGGCTGACTGCTTCAGGTCACCCCATAATGGTCATTCTCTCTGGGATAGATTGCCCCACATTTTACTCCCAACATCTGCCTTACCTGTCCACGCCTGACCAGGACGTTTGTACCTACAGAGGGTCATTCTGCAACCCACAGACACCTCAAGCTTATCTCAAACCTCTCCAGACCTGTCTGCCACCGAGTGCCTCATCTTTACCTCAACAGGTTCCTTCTCTTCCCAGCACATTACCTGAACTTTAACACCCACAGTTTTCTGTGTCTCTCACCACTCATCACCTCAGGTTACCTCAATGTGTTCATTCCCTGCCCTGGAGAGAATCAACCTCCTTTTTAATCCCCACAGATTTGACCCCCACAATTTTCCCTACAAGTCCTCCACTGAGTACCTCATGTTCATCTCTCAATATTCATTCTCTACCATGCAGATTACCTCAGATATTCCCCCCCCGGTTTTCCCTACGAGTCCACAACTGATTACCCCAGTTTACCTCAGGATGTACATTCTCTGCTCCACGTGACTTCAGATTTTACAAACAGAATTTTTCCCTACCTGCCCAACACTGACTGCCTCACTTTACCCCAAGGTATTCATTCTCTCTGCTACAGATTGCCCAGATTTTACTCCCAAAATTCTCCTTACCTACCCACATGTAATCACCTGTTCTGTACAAATACATGTTCATTCTCTACCCTGTGGGCTACCCCAAGTTTACCCTAAAACACTCCCCAGCTGTCCACCACTGAGTACCTCATTTATCCTTCAAATTATTCAGTCTCTGCCCTGGACGGTACCTCAAGTTTTACCCCCAAAGGTTTCCCCCCCTCCTGCCCATTGCTGACTGCCTCAGTGTCCATCAGGAGGTACATCCTCTCTGCTACAGGTGACCTGAAATTTTACAAACACAAATTTTCCCTACCTGCCCACCACTGACTGCCTCACTTTATCTCTAAATGTTCCTTCTGTTCTCTACAGATGAGATCAACTCTTACACCCAACATTTCCCTTCCTCTACATCACCCATTTTCTCTTCCTGACGCCCCAAATTTCCCTTCCATCCCTACACATTCCCTGAGTGTTTCCCTCCCAAGCATCCTTCCCTTCTTCCCTGTTTAAGAACTCACACTCCAGCCCCAGGCTCTCCACTCCCCCCTCAGTGGGACCCCTCCAAAATGCCACCTCCCTCCCCTCTGCAGCACCTCACCTTTTCCTTCAGAAACAGTTGCTGGGTCCCCTCGAAATTATCCCAAGTTTGCAGCTACAAATGTCACCTCTGTCCCTGCCATGTTCTCCCAGGTTTCCCCAGCTGGGAGCTGCAAGGAATTCAGGCCAGTGAATGGACATCAGGGAACAGCTGTACATGCAAAGGCAGAAAGAGAAGATCTGTCAGCAAAAGGCACAAAGAAGGGGACAGGTTTCAGAAAACATTTCTGCAATCCAAGGAATAACTCTTTCCAGTTTCCCAGGGAGAAGAACAGGAACTCACAGCCACCAAGGCCTGACAGTCCCCTGCAGCCAGAGCTCAGCACACAGCCAGAGAGGCAATTCCAGCATCTAAAAGAAAAAAAAAAAGAGAAGAAAAAAGTGATTTATTTTGTTTTAAAGTTCCTTTAAGTTGTTCACAGCAAAGCAAGCCTTGCTTTGGTTTCAGTTGGGTGAACAGGGAGCGGTGGGCACAGGGCACGTCATTAATGCCCAGGGGATGGGGCTTTGTGGGGGAAGAGCAGCTGATGGAGTTGCCCAGTCCAATTCCTGCCCAAGGCCTGATGGCCCAGGACAAACCCTCTGGCAGGCAGTGGGTTTGTTCCCTCTAATGGTCAGTGCCCCGTGTGTCCCTGTGGGCAGTGCCAGGCTGGGGACAGGCACACGCAGCTGGCAGCACTCTCTGCCCCAAAGACACTTCTGGCCTCCTTGGCAAACTGCCTCTGACACTTGGTTTTCTCCAGCAGAAATTAAGGAATTGCTCCTGGCAGTTTGGAGAAAGTTATCCCAAAGGGAAGGAAAGAACAAATATTCCTGTCAGAGCCCTCGGGATCTGCTGGGCTGAATTGGGAAGGGCACATTTTCTGCAGAGCAAATACAGGACAACCTCAAACACAAAGCCCAGACTGTCCAGTGGGGCGTGAAAGCACCACTGGGACAAAGCTCCACTCTCCCGATTCTTTTCAGGGGCTGCTCCAACCCAGCTCTGAAGCTGCCAAGCCCAAACTGTCCCCAGCGCTCTGGAACAACAGGATCTTCCCAGGGATGATGCATTGGAAGCACAGCCCTCATTCTCACCCTCCACACGCTCCCAGGCTCACCCCAAATTCAGGACAAGGGGCCAAAGGCCACTCGGGCCGGGGCTCTCTCTGTCTCTGCGGGCTCAGGGACTGCAGCCACCAGGGCCCTCCAGCACGGACAGCCTGGACCCAGAGCAGATCCCTGGGGATTAGCAGCGTCCTGGGCATCCCTGGAGACAGAAACCATCAGCCTCTGGGCTAGCACTTCATTGCCAGCACACACAGCCTGCCACATTTAGGGGGGCAGCTCTCGGACCACAAAGCCAGTCTGACCCAGTTCTCTTGGGCACCAACAGGGACTCCACAGACCCACAGGAATGACAATCTTCTGCTGCTTTGACAAACTTCAGCCCAGCTTTGCAAACCTCAGTCCCTGCAGCTCCTGCTCTCCAGGGCCCCTTCAGGGCTGGCTCCAGTTCCCTGGAGAACCTGCCCCAGCCCCACTCTGGGCCAGCCTGAGCAGAAGCCACTGGGCTGGACAAGGAAGAACCCTCCCCTGGCTGCTGCAGCTGGAGGGAGATCCAGCTCCAATGGAATCCCGGGAACAGCCTCCCAGATGGTCTCTCCCCAGCCCTTGGCAGTGGCTCAGAGTGGCAGCAGCTCCAGTGCCAGCTGGGTCCCTGCACGAGTCCTTGTCCCAGCCCTGCCACAGGGACACCCACGGGAGACACCCACGGGCACACAGGCCTTGCTTGCACAATTCCTCACCCACAGCTGAGGGAAAGCCACACAATGTGAAGAAATAACCTGTGCTGAGAGCACTCATCACTCCAGTCCATCAGGACTTGGAGGCAGTTGGGTAGGCAACAGACCCAAATTCTAATCCTACCTCTAAATTTCTAACAGGTTCTCTTAGAAAGATCCTGGACAGGAACTCAGACAACAGAACCCAAACACTGCACATGCAATAGCAGAAGGTTTGCCAGGAAGAACAGAAGTTCCTTGTTTTCCTTAACACCCTGGGACTGTAGGACCCAATCCTTACAACCAAGTCACACCAGAGATGTGATTAATACTTAAACCTCTCCCCCATGGGTCTGTCTCAGAGAACTGGGCCAGCCCTGAGCTACTCCCAGGTGCCTGCAGTGCTTTGGGGAGGGGCAGGACAACACCCCACTTCTGCTTGGAAACATTCCAGGTGAGGAAAAGCCACTTCCCTTCTCTCTCTCTGACCCAGAACCAAAGCAGTCCTGCGGGACAACACGGACTATGCATGGAAGGCCCGAGTCAGTGGGGGAAAAACCCTAAACAAACCAAACCACCCCAAATTTCAAGGTAAAAACAGGCTGCTTCCTTAACAGGAGCACACCAAACTCATTGAAGCCAGAGAGGAAATTACAAACAAACAAACAAAAGACCCAAAGAGATGCTTTGCACTGATACACTCTCTGGTTGATCATTCCAAAGGAAATTCTCCACAGATCAGAAGCAAGTACCAATACTTTGTCCTCTACTGAAAATTAATGACTTGAGGGGCTGGACGTGTCCAGTGAGGGTTCAGGGTCTGGTGGGTCCTTTCTGGCTGATCCTGACCGGCCCAGGCCAAACCCAACCACCCCCCTGGCTGCTCCATCCCAGACCTGGGGGCAACATTCAGACAGTTTGGAAATACTGCCCTTCCCTGCTGCTCCCTCCTTCCTTACACATCCAGTGCCCAGGGAGCAAATGCCAACACCAGGAGGAGAGAAAGGTGTCCCTGTGACTTACCCCACCCCACGGGCAGCACCAGGAGCCCCCAGCCCGGCCGGCGGGGCTGCAGCCTCTTGCCTTTGGCTGCTCCCAGCCCAGGGCACTTGGCAGAGCTGGGCTGGATCAGGGCTTTGGCCTGGCCTGGAAGAGAGGAGAACAAGGCAATTAAGGGCACTGGGCAAGTCAAAGGCTCCTGCCCTTCACCCTTCTGTTCAGTTGCTCACTAGAGTTTTAGCCATGAAAAATCCAGGGGGGACAACAAATGAAACGTGGCCTTTTCCAGCATTTTTATTCCTACCTGTTTCAGGCACTAAAAGGAGGCTCATCTTTCTTACTGCATTCCTTGCCCCATTTGAACAGAACCCTTTTCATTCCAAACCCCCCTTGGGAGTCAGTCAATCCTCTGCCATTGGACTTTGGACAGAGACACCTGGGACGATGGAGCCCAGGAAATGAGGGAGAGAAACCTGACAGGGAAAGGATTCAAGGCACTCCAGAACTCAGAAATGTGTTCATGCCTTGCCAGCCCACCCCAATTCTGTGCCACCCACCTGAGCTGGGCAGGTGAGGCCAAGGCTCCCCTTCCTGCTGCCAATCACTGTCCCAGCACACGGATCCCCGTGCTGGGCAGCACTTGGAAAAACTTGGGAAAGGCAAAAGGAAAATGGCACTGCCTGTCAGAAAACATGTCTGTGAACAAACCTTCTGGACAAATGTAATCCCATCCCTCTGCTCCAATAAACACAGGGCAGGCAGGTCTCTCCAGCCCAGGGAGAACAGGAAGGAGAACTGCAGGAACACAGGCAGGCACGGGCAGCTCTTGGCACTGATTCCCTGCAGACCTCTCTGCACTTGGGGCTCTTGGCACCTCATTTATAAAGAACGGGGTGGCAGCAGCCCGGGAATGCCCCTCAAAAACAGGGGCCTGGGCAGCTGGAGATTAGATTAGAGGAGGGGAGTTGTGAGGGGAGACACGGAGAGAGAACAGGACCAGGGGTTGTTTGGGAACAGGCTGTGTGTCCAGCAGGGAGGGGAACTGGAAACACGGGAGGCTGGAGGGAGGCAGGAGGTGAGCACAGGCCTGCCTTGGATGGATCCTTTTTCCCTTGGCTCAGAGGCCTCAGCTCCACCCTGTCTGAGAGCAGCAGGGAACTGCTGCAGGGGAAGAGTTCCTTTAGGCACAAGCCAGTGATGCAGCCACTGGAGCAGGGGAGAGGAACTGACACCAAAATGACACAGTCACCACTGAAAGGGACTTTATTGAGCTGCAACACAAACACCTTCACAGCAGGCCAGGGCAAGGGGTGCCCCCAGGACCACCAGCACAGCAGCTGGGCTTGCAGGAGCACCATCTTCTCAAGGGATGGAGCCAGGGCTGACAGTTGGGATCTATCCTAAAGATGCACTCAGGCATCAGGGCCAAGCCCTGCCCAGTCACTGCAGACAGTTCAGCCCCAGCAGCAGTGGCATTTTCTGCCTCTCCCTCCACTAGCATTTGGGAGCCAACAGCTCAAGGCTGCGGAATTTCAGCTTCATCAATGTTTTACAAAGTTGTACTTCCTGAGAACTGGTGCATTTTTGAGTATTCCTGACTCTTCCAGGGCTGCACTTGCCAGGATCCTTTGGGCCTGGTGTTTTGCTGACAGACAGGGCACTCCAGAAAACAACTCCTCCCCAGTCATGGAATAACAGGAACAGCCTAAACACAGTCCAGCACACGGGCTACAGATTTAGGGGATACAAAAGGCAATGAGCAAGGCAGAACTGTGGCTCAGCAGAAATGCCCCCCCCCGGCCCCCTCCCGCTCCCCCCCAGCCCACACGGCAGCCCCGGGGCAGCCGATCCCGCAGGCTCCGGCCCCGGGACAATTCCTGCGGGTGCCTCCACCCCAGGGGAGGCTGCGGGGCGGCTCCAAGGGGGTCCCGCTGGCCAGGCTGTGCCCAACAAAGCCGGCTTTAGGCCAGGCCTGGCACTGTGGGGCCGTGGGCACGGGCAGGTTCCGTGAGCTCCCCGTTGGCCACCCCTGGAGCGCTGGGCAGGCGCCCCGGCGGGGCCAAGGCTGGAGGGCACGGAACAGCTGCACACACCTTGGCTGCCTTGGCCCAGCACACACCCACTGCACCTGCAGCCTTTAGCCAGGGCCCCTGAGCACACCCAGCCCTTACCCTGCTCCTCAGGGCCAGCAGCCCCGGGGCTCAATTCTCAGCCAACTTCTCATCCTTTCCTTCGGTCCTTTGATCCCTGGGCAGGGCAGAGACACGGGAGAAACAACTTCTTATAATTGATCCCAGAGACAACAACTCCATTTTGTTCATAAAATCAGTATAATTACTGATTTAATCAGTGGATGGATTAAAGTGTTCAAAAACTTTGTAGCAGATGGTGAGAATCCTGTAAATATGTCCCACCAGTGGTGAGCAGAGACTTGTTCTACCTGATGCCCAAAGGTCACTAGTTGACCCCTATAGTTACTGTTTGCATTTGGTGATCAAGTCTTATTATTGCCCTGCAAATTTGAAATTTGTGTTTACATCCAAAGAAACCCCTGGTTTACTTACATTGAAGTGGGTTATTTTTCCAGCACGATATCAGTTGGTGCACTGCAGCAATTCAGGAGACAAAATCCAGTTAATTTTTGCAGTCCAGGATGTGAATACAGCCCTCCAGAGCAGTTCACTGGTACTCATTAAGTCCTTCTGTACCTCCTTTCTTTGTAGTACAATATACACACCATGTCATGTGCACTCAGCCCAGTTCCTAAGTTACTGGTGTTCCCCGGTGCACAACAATTACATCTTGGGGAACCATTAGAGAGCTGCCCAAACTCCCCATCACATTCTGGAGTGAAGGGTGGGGGGTAAATACAGTGGGCATCCCTTGTGCTCCTAAATTCAGCACTCGGGATACACCTGGCCCAGCTCTTTGCCATTGGTTACCAAACAATTCCATGTCTCCACTGCCTACAAATCCAATACCAGCTCCTGTTCCTCCCAGCCCCGTGTCCCCCCAGCCTCGCTGCCTGGGCCAAGATGGGAGCACTGGAATCAGAGTGGGGAAAGGAATTCTGTTATCCTGATGATGTTGGGCTGCAGGACACAGGCAGCAGGTACCCAACAGTTGGACCAATATTCTCCTCGGGAGGATGATGCCCAACTGTGCCATCCCCTGCCCAAGCTGATCCCTTTGCTCTTTTGGCAGCACTGACCCAGAACAGCCCAGCAGGCAGAGCCCAGGGCACGGCCCTGCTGCTGTGACACTGTGGCTGGGACTGGCACCGCTCACCCAGGGGGACAACGATGCCAGGGAGACCCCCCGGAGCCAGCACCATAAGGGAAACTCCAGCCCTGCATGGCCACAGTGCTCCCAGCCCCTGGAATCACATCCATCCAATCCCACTGAGGGCACCAACAGCCGCCCCCACAATGAGCCCGACAGCCCCCGGCCCTGCCAGAGAGTGCCCCGGGCACAAAGGGAGACTGACCCCTGGGCAAGGGCCACTTGCTTCCCGGGTCACCTTGGCCTGGGGGCCTGTTTGGGAGCTGCTTTTCCATCTCCATCCAAATCAAACCAAGTCACCCCACCCAGGCACCTTTTCCAGGGCACTGCCCGGGCCAGCAGCATCGCCCAGAGGGACCACAAGGGCTCTGAGGATGGCCAGGATCCACAGTTTCTGTAAGATATCAAGCTACAACATGGCAATATCATTCCCTCCACTAACATTTATTCACACAAACATATTCCCATTTTCCTTGTCTGCATTTAATCACTAATCCCGTGATGGTGTCACTTGGGAGCCAAGTAGCCAAACCACTGCCAACTGACCCCAAATCCCTACAAACCTGACACTGCCCTAGTTCTTCCTGTTTCGTTCCCACAGGTACAGTGTCTCACTCAGCACCTGGACTACTTTTGCCTCCCCCCTTCGTGACTTCAAACTCCCTCTGGCACGGGTTATAAGCTCCTGCTTTCCCAAAGTGCTTCCCACTGACAGATGGGGCTGACCCAGCAGTGAGCCATGCATGCTCCCCCTCTGCTCCCAGCACTTGCTCTGGGGCTTCTCCCCATTTCCCAGTGATTCGTGCTCACTGTCCAGGGGATCTACACTTGTTGCTTCAACCACAGGGCCAGTGGCAACTCCCTCCCGAGGCCTCGCTCCTGCCCCGCCCCCTGCTCTGGCTCTGGCTTGGATCCACCATCTCCAGTCCATGGTGCTGCCTTCCTGAGCAGGGCCTGGCCTGTGCACCCTGGAGGAGCTTTGTACCCACGGCCTTCTGGGGATTTCAGGCCCTCTTATCATTTGTTGAGTTGCCACTAAAGCCCAAGAACATACTCAGAGCCACTTCTCCAACGGGGGCTACCTTGGGCTGGCTTCCAGTAACTTCCTATTCCCAAATCCTAAAGGCACTCCTTCCTACCCTACTTCTGCCAGAGGCTACAACTGACACCATTACCACTGGCAGGATCCTTTAGTTCCCCCTCTCTGGCTCATATTGGCCACAGGTCCAGAGCCTGTTGAATTGCTCCCTGAGCTGGTTCCAACCCTCCCTGCTGCTCATTTCCCACTCAAACTCACAGATCTGTCCTGGGACTTCATGGCCCAGGCCAAGGATTGGTCCCAATCTTGTTGTCACCAAAAGCCAAACCAACCAATAAACTGCTGGGCTGCCACCTTGCTCTGGGGGTGACAGAGCCTGAAGTCTCCTGCCTAGTCCTGGGCAATACTTCCTGGGGAGCACAGCACCACTGAGTTCCTAAAAATATCACAGGTTGGGCAGGTGCTTGGATTTTGTCTGGATTAACTCCCCCCCTTCCTTTCCATGGGCTGCCCTACTCATTGTAATGGTGCTTGTACTCCCTGAACCAGTCCCTCACCCATCCAACCATCCCTTGTGCCCTCTCTGGCAAGGACAGTGGGTCCAGGTGTTCTGCCACGCTCCCAGGGCACAGGGGGGGACTGTGGAGCCACCCTCGAGGGGGGAAACGTGCCCTACCTGCCCTGCCCAGGGAAAGGGAACTGCCCCAGTGCTCCCCAGCACAAGGCACCCTTGGAAATGTCCACTGCAATGGGACACTCAGGGACAGCAACAAGCACTGCACGAGGCTGCTCTGGCACAGGACCAATTTTAGCCTCAGCTTTTCTCTGGACCACTTCACTTTGTTTGCCACCTCATCCTGCAGTCAGAACTTGCTGTCCTTGCAACCTTTCAGGGTGACCATAAATGACAGAGGCCTCTGCTCCAGCACCCACAAGGGCCTGATCCATCTGACAGGATCCATTTTTCCAGGGAATTCAAAGCTCCACCTGAGGACCAGGGTCTTTTCTCACCCATCCCTGTGCTGCAGCTTGGCCTCCATCTCACTGTGCTTTCAGTTCCCTCCATGGTTGAACACTGGCAGCCCTGGCCCTGGGCGGAGCTCGGCATCCTGATCCCATCCCTCCTGGCCCCCGGAACCGCTGACTCAGCAATGGGGGCCCTCCATTGCCAAGGGCACGGGCCCGTCGGGGCTCACGGGGGGAGCAGGAGGGCGAAGGCTCCAGCCCTGCTGCTACAACCTTCCACCACTACAGCCAACACAGGAGCCTCCCCAGCCCTGCCTCCCAAGGCATCCTCAACAAACCCAGCCCAGCTCCACAGGACAAACTGCTCCCTGTCTGCCCAGGCCAGTCTAATCCCAGAGGCTCCCAGGTCATGCAGGACAACTGCCCAGGGGATCAGAGACTCCAGTCCATCTCTTCCTAGCACAGGTTTGGCTGAGTTTGGCCAACAGACAAACTGAGGAATTCCCCAATGTTTTCCCAGTTTGACCCCTCTCACACCAATCACCTTAACACTGCCAGTCCTTAATTCTCCCTCTCTTGGGTTAAAGACTGAGCAAGTTGGACCTGTGTCTGAGCAGGACATGTGCAAACCAAATGCTGGGGACTGGAACACACACCTGGCACTCCTGCAGCTCTCACAGTCACATTCCAGAGAAAACAGCCAATTGCACCCTCACTGCTCATTTCTTAATCCCAATCCCACACTTCTTTGGCACTTGGAGCACCACTTTTAGAACCCAATTACAGCCCATTAGAGAGCTCCCTGTCTAGCAGGGACAGGGACCCCTGGGATACTCTCAGCAATGCCTGAATCCATGGCAGGGACCTTGCTTTGAGCTCCCCAGGGCCGGGCACCCCGAGGATCTCCCCGAATAATCCTTTCGGTGCGCGCTGGAGTCCTCGGGGTGCCCCAACCCGGGGGGCACCAACAGCACTGTCCCTCCAGGGGCCAATTTGGTCCTAAACTGCAGGGGGATCTTGCCTGTGTCCCAGACTGGTCCGGGGATCTGAGGCCCTTCCCGAGAAAATCTCGGTGCCGGCGTGAAGGGCCGGAGATCCCTTGGAGCCACGGGAGAGCAGGCACAGAGTCCCTCCTGGGGGGCAATTCTGCTGCCTGAAATCAGCTCTTCAAAGAAGCCTCTAAGACTCAATTGGTGAGTTTTGGAAACCAGGCATTCCTTGCTTACAACACCCTGCCATGATCCCAGCCCCACGGGGGTCCTGGCAATCCGCTCCCAAAGGGCACACACAGGTGTCTCCACTGCAGCTGATGGGAGGGGTCAGCATTACAGGAGGGCTCATTTTCCTTCCCTGCATTCCTGTTCCACATTCAGGACAATCCCAACACTTATCACCATACACACCTACCCTTAGAAGGTTTCCAAGGGGCTTCACCGAGGGCCTTCCCAGGTCTGCTCTGTCTGGAGCCCTCCAAGTCCTCAGTGCCTGCCTGAGGAACCTCAACACAACTCACCTGCTTACACAGCAACTTGGTGCTGCTTGCCTGCTGCCTCACTTCCCTTCTTCCTTCTTTCTTCTCCTCCCTTGCTTGGTCCCTTTACATCCCTGGGCTCAGCTCTGTGCACTTTCCAGGCTCCATCCCACTGCAAAAAAGATTAGCCCTTGTTACATCTCAACACTCAGAGAGCATTCCCCCTTTTGCCTTGACACTGGGCCATCAGGCCAGGGTCTCCTTAATTAAAGCACAGTTTGACTCCTCAGTGACAACAACTGACAGCCCTGAATCCTAACACAGGCGGAGACAAACACGGATGGGAACTCTGAAGGATCCACTTTGTCCTGCTCACCAATCCAAAGGAGCTTTCTGAACTCAAGAATAACAGACCCCAGGTCCTTTTTCTGCAACTTTACCTGCTATAAATGTGACCCACAAGACCTGCAAAGGCCCTTCCCACTTCACCTGCAGGGCTGGCAGTGCCACCACTGGACACGGCCCCAGTGGCTGGGCAGGAACAGAGGGGCTGGGGCGTCCAATCCATCGGCCCAGGCGGCACCAGGAGTTCCTGCAGTTCCTGAGGGGAGAGCCTCAAGCCAACAAAGGGTTAGGGAGAGCATTTGAAACTTCAATATGTAGATCTCCTGGAAGATGGGGAGGTGGACAAGGCCTACTGGGGCAACAAGGACACACTCAAGGCTACCTATTCAAAGGATCTAGCAGCACTCAAAAGCTATCACTGTCCTTCTGTCAGGGGGAACTCAGCAAACTCTCTTTGCCAAGAGCCTCCAGGAGCATTTCCAGCTTTTGGGGCTCCCTTTTAACCGTTTTTCCCATCCCTGGAGCTGGGATTGTCACCTGCCCTACAGGGGGAACAGCCCACAGAGCTCCCTTGCAGGGATGCCATTAACACAAAGTCCCTTCTCAGGGGGGTCACTGCACACCTTGTCCTTTGTTTGCCCTCCCCACCAAAGATGCTTCCAACAGTTCTGACACACCTGCTAGACCCAGAGCTCTCCTCAGGGAATGCTTCAGCTGCTTAAAGGCTGCCCTTGCACCATCTATTCAAAAAGTTGCCGTAACAGTCTTACCACACATCCCGAGGGAGCAATGCAGAGTCCAGCCCGTCCCACCATTCCCAGCAAGGCAGTTCATGGGCTGTCTGGGGCTCAGGGAGGAGTCAGGGGGCTTCTCTTCTTCCTGCCCGATTTCCAGATTTTCTCCTGCAAAAGCAAAGGTATCTTGGCTTTCCTTGATCAAGGAGAGGCAGCAAAGGTCATCTTTTCAAACCTATACTGGAAACTGCTCGAGGCTGTCACAGGGGTTCTCTCAGGTCCTGCACTAATCAATCCCCTTGGCCATTGCTTTTCTTGGCAGGTTCTTGCATTCACCTTCCACAAGCAAACCAGGAGGAGCAAATTCAGCTGTTCCTGCAACCAATCCAGTCTGGCATTCTGATTTTAAAGGATACTGGGTTGGCCTTACCTGGAGAGATCCCACATCAGGGGTAATACCTACAGGTTCTGCCCTCTTCCACTCTCCTGCAGCTCCACTGGCCCACACCACAGGAACAACTGCAGCTGCCACTTCAGTGGGGGCCTTGCTGCTGACAGGAGTTATTCCCTGCACAACAAGAGCTGCTGCTTGGACACATTTAGTTTCAGCAATTACAGTGTCAATAGACCCAGTTTTCAATTGCATTTCTGTCTCAACTTTCCCAATCAATCTCTTCCTAGCACAGGTTTGGGTGAGTTTGGCAAAGAGACAAACTCAGGAATTCCCCAATGTTTTCCCAGTTTGACCCCTGTCACACCAATCACTTCAACACTGCCAGTCCATAATTCTCATTCTGCTGTGTTCAGGACACAGGAAATTTTTCTTGTGTCTGAGCAGGACATGTGCAAACCAAATGCTGGGGACTGGAACACACACCTGGCACTCCTGCAGCTCTCACAGTCACATTCCAGAGAAAACAGCCAATTGCACCCTCACTGCTCATTTCTTAATCCCAATCCCACACTTCTTTGGCACTTGGAGCACCACTTTTAGAACCCAATTACAGCCCATTAGAGAGCTCCCTGTCTAGCAGGGACAGGGACCCCTGGGATACTCTCAGCAATGCCTGAATCCATGGCAGGGACCTTGCTTTGAGCTCCCCAGGGCCGGGCACCCCGAGGATCTCCCCGAATAATCCTTTCGGTGCGCGCTGGAGTCCTCGGGGTGCCCCAACCCGGGGGGCACCAACAGCACTGTCCCTCCAGGGGCCAATTTGGTCCTAAACTGCAGGGGGATCTTGCCTGTGTCCCAGACTGGTCCGGGGATCTGAGGCCCTTCCCGAGAAAATCTCGGTGCCGGCGTGAAGGGCCAGAGATCCCTTGGAGCCACGGGAGAGCAGGCACAGAGTCCCTCCTGGGGGGCAATTCTGCTGCCTGAAATCAGCTCTTCAAAGAAGCCTCTAAGACTCAATTTACAATTTTTATAAGCCAGGCAACCTTTTATTTCTATGATATTGAATTATCCCAGCCCACCAGGTGCCTTGACAATCAGCTCCCAAAGGGCACACAGAGGGGTCTCCAGTGCAGCTGATATGGCAGCATTAGGAGAGGATTTATTTTCCTTCCCTGAATTCCTGTTCCACATTCAGGACATTTCCCAACACTTATCACCATACACACCCACCCTTAGAAGGTTTCCAAGGGGCTTCACCGAGGGCCTTCCCAGGTCTGCTCTGGCTGGAGCCCTCCAAGTCCTCAGTGCCTGCCTGAGGAACCTCAACACAACTCACCTGCTTACACAGCAACTTGGTGCTGCTTGCCTGCTGCCTCACTTCCCTTCTTCCTTCTTTCTTCACCTCCCTTGCTTGGTCCCTTTACATCCCTGGGCTCAGCTCTGTGCACTTTCCAGGCTCCATCCCACTGCAAAAAAGATTAGCCCTTGTTACATCTCAACACTCAGACATCATTCCCCCTTTTGCCTTGACACTGGGCCATCAGGCCAGGGTCTCCTTAATTAAAGCACAGTTTGACTCCTCAGTGACAACAACTGACAGCCCTGAATCCTAACACAGGCTGAGACACAAACACGGATGGGAACTCTGAAGGATCCACTTTGTCCTGCTCACCAATCAAAAGGAGCTTTCTGAACTCAAGAATAACAGACCCCAGGTCCTTTTTCTGCAACTTTACCTGCTATAAATGTGACCCACAAGACCTGCAAAGGCCCTTCCCACTTCACCTGCAGGGCTGGCAGTGCCACCACTGGACACGGCCCCAGTGGCTGGGCAGGAACGGAGGAGCTGGGGCGTCCAATCCATCGGCCCAGGCGGCACCAGGAGTTCCTGCAGTTCCTGAGGGGAGAGCCTCAAGCCAACAAAGGGTTAGGGAGAGCATTTGAAACTTCAATATGTAGATCTCCTGGAAGATGGGGAGGTGGACAAGGCCTACTGGGGCAACAAGGACACACTCAAGGCTACCTATTCAAAGGATCTAGCAGCACTCAAAAGCTATCACTGTCCTTCTGTCAGGGGGAACTCAGCAAACTCTCTTTGCCAAGAGCCTCCAGGAGCATTTCCAGCTTTTGGGGCTCCCTTTTAACCGTTTTTCCCATCCCTGGAGCTGGGATTGTCACCTGCCCTACAGGGGGAACAGCCCACAGAGCTCCCTTGCAGGGATGCCATTAACTCAAAGTCCCTTCTCAGGGGGGTCACTGCACACCTTGTCCTTTGTTTGCCCTCCCCACCAAAGATGCTTCCAACAGTTCTGACACATCTGGCAGACCCAGAGCTCTCCTCAGGGAATGCTTCAGCTGCTTAAAGGCTGCCCTTGCACCATCTATTCAAAAAGTTGCCATAACAGTCTTACCACACATCCAGAGGGAGCAATCCAGAGTCCAGCCCATCCCATGATTCCCAGCAAGGCAGTTCATGGGTTGTCTGGAGCTCAGGGAGGAGTCAGGGGGCTTCTCTTCTTCCTGTCTGCTTGCCCCATTTTCTCCTGCAAAAGCAAAGCTTTCTTGGCTTTCCTTGCTCAAGGAAATGCAGCAAAGGCCATCTTTTAAATCCAATACTGGAAAATACTCCAGGTTGTCATTTCAAGGGGTTCTCTCAGGTCCTGCACTAATCAATCCCCTTGGCCACTGCTTTTCTTGGCTGGTTCTTGCATTCACCTTCCACAAGCAAACCAGGAGGAGCAAATTCAGCTGTTCCTGCAACCAATCCAGTCTGGCATTCTGATTTTAAAGGACACTGGCTTGGCCTTACCCATAGAGATCCCACATCAGGGGTAATACCTACAGGTTCTGCCCTCTTCCACTCTCCTGCAGTTCCACTGGCCCACACCACAGGAACAACTGCAGCTGCCACTTCAGTGGGGGCCTTGCTGCTGACAGGAGTTATTCCCTGCACAACAAGAGCTGCTGCTTGGACACATTTAGTTTCAGCAATTACAGTGTCAATAGACCCAGTTTTCAATTGCATTTCTGTCTCAACTTTCCCAATCAATCTCTTCCTAGCACAGGTTTGGGTGAGTTTGGCAAAGAGACAAACTCAGGAATTCCCCAATGTTTTCCCAGTTTGACCCCTGTCACACCAATCACTTCAACACTGCCAGTCCATAATTCTCATTCTGCTGTGTTCAGGACACAGGAAATTTTTCTTGTGTCTGAGCAGGACATGTGCAAACCAAATGCTGGGGACTGGAACACACACCTGGCACTCCTGCAGCTCTCACAGTCACATTCCAGAGAAAACAGCCAATTGCACCCTCACTGCTCATTTCTTAATCCCAATCCCACACTTCTTTGGCACTTGGAGCACCACTTTTAGAACCCAATTACAGCCCATTAGAGAGCTCCCTGTCTAGCAGGGACAGGGACCCCTGGGATACTCTCAGCAATGCCTGAATCCATGGCAGGGACCTTGCTTTGAGCTCCCCAGGGCCGGGCACCCCGAGGATCTCCCCGAATAATCCTTTCGGTGCGCGCTGGAGTCCTCGGGGTGCCCCAACCCGGGGGGCACCAACAGCACTGTCCCTCCAGGGGCCAATTTGGTCCCAAAATGCAGGGGGATCTTGCCTGTGTCCCAGACTGGTCCGGGGATCTGAGGTCCTTCCCGAGAAAATCTCGGTGCCGGCGTGAAGGGCCAGAGATCCCTTGGAGCCACGGGAGAGCAGGCACAGAGTCCCTCCTGGGGGGCAATTCTGCTGCCTGAAAACAGCTCTTCAAAGGAGCCTCTAAGACTCAGCTGGTTACTTTTAGAAGCCAGGCATTCCTACACACTAAGTTATTTTAAGAGCTTACTGACTAAAAACACATAAGGGTTTTATCATTGACATCTGAACTTTCACAGACAACTCCTTTCCCCTTTCAGTACAAAATTATTTTCATAGTATCATTTAATAAGAAGTGCCCAGGAACCCCAGACCGTGCTTTCCAAAACAGAAAATAAATAGAGGGAAGGACACGTGTAACACACTCCAGAACAGACCCGACTTTAGTTTTACTCATTGTGTTCAAATACAGCGTAATAAAACTCCAGCAGGAGTGCTGGCACAGTCCCAATGGTATCTTGCAAGTCCATCCTACAGCTGCAGTAGGCAAGTTGGAGTCATACAAGTCCCTTGTTCCTGCAGATGCCTGGGGATCCTCTCCATCCGCCTCGTGCTCTCCCAACAGCAGAAAGGGTGACCTCAGGGACACGGTGGCACTCGACATCCTGCTGAGAGAACAAGGAAACCTTTTTTTGCTAGAGAGCACAGCAACTCCCCTGTCCTTGCAAACTGCCTCCTTGCAAAAGAGGAACCAGGTCTCCTGGACGTTTCTCCAACACTCAAGGTCTTTTGAAGCTGCTCTCGTGGCACCAAACCTGCTCAGGGTCTCTCCCAGCTGTTGGCTCTCCTTGGAGTTAACAGGCACACACTCCATTCCATCCTCCCCCAGCCAAACCCAATTCTCACCGGCAGGACGGGCCCTGCCCTTCCCTGTCCAAGTTCCCAGCTCGGCCCAGCCGTGGGGACAGAGCAGCTTCCCAAGGCAGCTCCCGCCCGGCAGGAAGCACAACTCGCCACACTCCACCAGCCGCTGGGCACGGACCTGAGCTGAGCCCCAGGGAGGGCACGACTGGACAGAAAAGGAGCAAAAAGCGTTAATGCAGCACCAAGAAACTAAGTGAGACCAGTCTTTGCCTCCTAACCCTGCACGGGGAAAGCCTTTGGGATTCCAAAGCAAACCCTGAAACACACAGAGAGCACCAGCCCCACAGCCCTGCCACGGCTCCCCCCGGGGGCACCCGGCAGGTAAGGGGCTTACCCGGGCCCCGCCGCCCAGCACAAGGCGCCCCTAAACGCCCCCGGCTGCCCCGGTGCACAAACCCAGCGGCCAAGGCGCTCTCCCCTCCGCAGCCCGGGCAGCAGCGGGGCCGCACCCTCAGCCCTCACACACAACCGCCCCCACCTGCCCCGCCGGCCCTTTATACCGCGGGCCGGCAGCGCTGCCCAATCAGCACTCGAGTGCCTCCGCCCAATCCCAGCCCGCCTGGCCCTGCGGCCCCGCCCCGCCCGCTCAGCCCGGCCCCGCCCCTCGGCGCGGCCCCGCCCCCCGTTCCCTCCGAGCGGCTCCCGCCGCAGCCCCGGCGGGCGCTGCTGGGGCCGGGGAAGGGCGGGTGGGAGCTCCGCGGTCACGGCCCGGCCGGGAGCTCTCCCGGGACAAGGGGAGCGGGGCCTGCGGGGACAGCGGCCTTCTTGGGGGCGGGCAGGGCGGGGCCGGGCGGAGCGGCGAGAGCCGGGGGGCGGGCCTGGGCGGGCCGAGGGGCGGGGCCGGCGCGATCCCGCGGCGCTTCGCTCTCGGCTCTGGGGCTGTTCCGGGCTGGTTTTGGGTTCGAGGGCGGCAGCGGGAGCGGCGCTGCGGGGCGGGACGGGCGGGAGGGGCCGGGGGAGGGCGGGGAAGCCGCGGCGGGGCCCGGGGGCTGCAGCTCTCTGGCTTCCCGACTGGCTTTGCAGACATTTGCCACCTTCAGAGGAGGCACAAATCCCCGCGGAGCTGAGCGAGGGGTGCGGGGAGTGCAGCGAGCTGGGGCGGGGCTGTGACCAGGGCAGGGTGTGCGCAGTGCCCCAAAACCCGCACCCAAAACCAGCCCGGAACAGCCCCAGAGCCCAGAGCGAAGCGCCGCGGGATCGCGCCGGCCCCGCCCCTCGGCCCGCCCAGGCCCGCCCCCCGGCTCTCGCCGCTCCGCCCGGCCCCGCCCTGCCCGCCCCCAAGAAGGCCGCTGTCCCCGCAGGCCCCGCTCCCCTTGTCCCGGGAGAGCTCCCGGCCGGGCCGTGACCGCGGAGCTCCCACCCGCCCTTCCCCGGCCCCAGCAGCGCCCGCCGGGGCTGCGGCGGGAGCCGCTCGGAGGGAACGGGGGGCGGGGCCGCGCCGAGGGGCGGGGCCGGGCTGAGCGGGCGGGGCGGGGCCGCAGGGCCAGGCGGGCTGGGATTGGGCGGAGGCACTCGAGTGCTGATTGGGCAGCGCTGCCGGCCCGCGGTATAAAGGGCCGGCGGGGCAGGTGGGGGCGGTTGTGTGTGAGGGCTGAGGGTGCGGCCCCGCTGCTGCCCGGGCTGCGGAGGGGAGAGCGCCTTGGCCGCTGGGTTTGTGCACCGGGGCAGCCGGGGGCGTTTAGGGGCGCCTTGTGCTGGGCGGCGGGGCCCGGGTAAGCCCCTTACCTGCCGGGTGCCCCCGGGGGGAGCCGTGGCGGGGCTGCCGGGCTGGTGCTCTCTGGGTGTCTCAGGTTTTGCTTTGGGATCCCAAAGCCTTTCCCCGTGCAGGGTTATGAGGCAAAGAGTGCTTTAACTTGGTTTTTTGGTGCTGCGTTAATGCTTTTTGCTCGTTCTGTGTCCATTTGCAGCCTCGCTCGTGGTTTCCCCTGGTGCGGAGGCGAGTTGTGCTTCCTGCTGGGAGAGAGAACGGCCTTGGGAAGCTGCTCCATGAGCCACAGCTGTGCCGAGCCCGGCAGTCTGTCCAGGTAAGAGCAGGGCTTCTACTGCCCGTGAGGAGCTGGGTTTGCTGTTGGAAGGTAGAATGTGCCCGTGCCTTTAAATGCAAGGACAGGCAGAAGCCGGGAGGGACCCTGAGCAGGTTTGGTGGCACGACAGCAGTTTGAAAAGACCTTGACTGTGGGGGAAGTGTCTGGGAAAAACGATTCCTTTTTTGCAGGGAGGCAGTTTGCAAGGACAGGTGGGTCGCTGTGCTCTCTAGCAAAACTACTGCCCGTGGGATGTCCAGGGTGAGGAAATGTTGGCCACGTGTGGGCTGGAGCAAAGGTGTGTGGGTGCCTGTGTGTGACAGCCGTGGGTGTGCAGGAAGGGGGTTCTGGTGCCATTGGAGCTGCCGGGCAGCCAAAAGGGGCTCAGTTGTCTGAAAAAGGCAAAAAGTCTCAGCCTCGATTGACACCTGTACCAAAGGAGATGTAAATTTTCCCTTTCTCATCTGCAGACTTCGCCAAGTTCCCCAGGAAAGGAAGCTTTAGATTCCTCCCCAGTTTTATGCTAAAGGCTTCCTTCCTCCTGTCTCAGCACCCTTTCTGCTGTTGGGAGAGCACAAGGCAGATAGAGAGGATCTCCAGGCGTCTGCAGGCACAAGGGACTCGTACAACTGCGATTTTCCGCCAGCCCCCCTGAGAGGAACTTTCAGGATACTCTTGAGTAATGTGCCAGTTCTCCTGCTGGAGCTTTTTTATGGAATATTTGAACACAAAGAGTAAAACTAAAGTCAGGTTTGTTCTGGAGTATGTTACACTTGTGCAAAGCTCCTTCTCTCTGTATGTTTTCTGTTCTCAAAGCACATTCTTGGGTTCCTGGGCACTTCCTATTAAATGATTCCCTGAAAATAATTTTGTATTGAAAGGGGAAAGGAGCTGTCTGTGGGAGGTCAGATGTCCCTGGAAAAGCTTTGTGTTTTTTCGCTCAGTAAGCTCTTAAAATATCTCAGAGTGTGCAGGAATGCCTGGCTTCTAAAAGTCGCCAGCTGAGTCTTAGAGGTTCCTTTGAAGAGCTGATTTCAGGCAGCAGAATTGCCCCCCAGGAGGGACTCTGTGCCTGCTCTCCCGTGGCTCCAAGGGATATCCGGCCCTTCACGCCGGCACCGAGATTTTCTCGGGAAGGGCCTCAGATCCCCGGACCAGTCTGGGACACAGGCAAGATCCCCCTGCAGTTTAGGACCAAATTGGCCCCCTGGAGGGACAGTGCTGTTGGTGCTCCCCGGGTTGGGGCACCCCGAGGACTCCAGCGCGCACCGAAAGGATTATTCGGGGAGATCCTCGGGGTGCCCGGCCCTGGGGAGCTCAAAGCAAGGTCCCTGCCATGGATTCAGGCATTGCTGAGAGTATCCCAGGGGTCCCTGTCCCTGCTAGACAGGGAGCTCTCTAATGGGCTGTAATTGGGTTCTAAAAGTGGTGCTCCAAGTGCCAAAGAAGTGTGGGATTGGGATTAAGAAATGAGCAGTGAGGGTGCAATTGGCTGTTTTCTCTGGAATGTGACTGTGAGAGCTGCAGGAGTGCCAGGTGTGTGTTCCAGTCCCCAGCATTATGTTTGCACATGTCCTGCTCAGACACAGGTCCAACTTGCTCAGTCCTTAACACAAGAGAGGGAGAATTAAGGACTGGCAGTGTTAAGGTGATTGGTGTGAGAGGGGTCAAACTGGGAAAACATTGGGGAATTCCTCAGTTGGTCTGTTGGCCAAACTCACCCAAACCTCTGCTAGGAAGAGATGGACTGGAAAACTTGAGGCAGAAATGCAATTGAAAACTGGGTCTATTGACACTGTAATTGCTGAAACTAAATGTGTCCAAGCAGCAGCTCTTGTTGTGCAGTGAATAACTCCTGTCAGCAGCAAGGCCCCCACTGAAGTGGCAGCTGCAGTTGTTCCTGTGGTGTGGGCCAGTGGAACTGCAGGAGAGTGGAAGAGGGCAGAACCTGTAGGTATTACCCCTGATGTGGGATCTCTATGGGTAAGGCCAAGCCAGTATCCTTTAAAATCAGAGTGCCAGACTGGATTGGTTGCAGGAACAGCTGAATTTGCTCCTCCTGGTTTGCTTGTAGAAGGTGAATGCCAGAACTTGCCAAGAAAAGCAATGGCCAAGGGGATTGATTAGTGCAGGACCTGAGAGAACCCCCTGAAATGACAACCTGGAGTAGTTTGCAACATTAGATTGCAAAGATGACCTTTGCTGCATTTCCTTGAGCAAGGAAAGCCAAGAAAGCTTTGCTTTTGCAGGAGAAAATGGGGCAAGCGGGCAGGAAGAAGAGAAGCCCCCTGACTCCTCCCTGAGCCCCAGACAACCCATGAACTGCCTTGCTGGGAATGGTGGGACGGGCTGGACTCTGCATTGCTCCCTCGGGATGTGTGGTAAGACTGTTATGGCAACTTTTCCAACTGCCTGTAAGAATTTGCTGCCTTGGCTAGGTGGTGCAAGGGCCGAAGCAGCTGAAGCCTTCCCTGAGGAGAGCTCTGGGTCTGCCAGACCTCTCAGAACTGTTGGAAGCATCTTTGGTGGGGAGGGCAAACAAAGGCCAAGGTGTGCAGTGACCCCCTGAGAAGGGACTTTGTGTTAATGGCATCCCTGCAAGTGAACTTTGTGGGCTGTTCCCCCTGTAGGGCAGGTGATAGTTCCAGCTGCAGTGATGTGAAGAACAGTTAAAAAAGAGCCCCCAAAGCTGGAAATGCTCCTGGAGGCTCTTGGCAAAGAGAGTTTGCTGAGTTCCCCCTGACAGAAGGACAGTGATAGCTTTTGAGTGCTGGTAGATCCTTTGAATAGGTAGCCTTGAGTGTGTCCTTGTTGCCCCAGTAGGCCTTATCAAAGTCCCCATCTTCCAGGAGATCTACATATTGAAGTTTCAAATGCTCTCCCTAACCCTTTGTTGGCTTGAGGCTCTCCCCTCAGGAACTGCAGGAACTCCTGGTGCCGCCTGGGCCGATGGATTGGACGCCCCAGCCCCTCCGTTCCTGCCCAGCCACTGGGGCCGTGTCCAGTGGTGGCACTGCCAGCCCTGCAGGTGAAGTGGGAAGGGCCTTTGCAGGTCTTGTGGGTCACATTTATAGCAGGTAAAGTTGCAGAAAAAGGACCTGGGGTCTGTTATTCTTGAGTTCAGAAAGCTCCTTTTGATTGGTGGGCAGAACAAAGTGGATCCTTCAGAGTTCCCATCCGTGTTTGTGTCTCAGCCTGTGTTAGGATTCAGGGCTGTAGCTGTTGTTGTCACTGAGGAGTCAAACTCTGCTTTAAGTAAGGAGACACTGGCCTGATGGCTGAGTGTTAACAAAAAGGGGGAATGCTGTCTAAGTTTTGAGATGTAACAAGAGCTAATCCTTTTTGCAGTGGGATGGAGCCTGGAAAGTGCACAGAGCTGAGCCCAGGGATTGAAAGGGACCAAGCAAGGGAGGTGAAGAAAGAAGGAAGAAGGGAAGTGAGGCAGCAGGCAAGCAGCACCAAGTTGCTGTGTAAGCAGGTGAGTTGTGTTGAGGTTCCTCAGGCAGGCACTGAGGACTTGGAGGGCTCCAGCCAGAGCAGACCTGGGAAGGCCCTCGGTGAAGCCCCTTGGAAACCTTCTAAGGGTGGGTGTGTATGGTGATAAGTGTTGGGAAATGTCCTGAATGTGGAACAGGAATGCAGGGAAGGAAAATGAGCCCTCCTGTAATGCTGACCCCTCCCATCAGCTGCAGTGAGACACCTGTGTGTGCCCTTTGGGAGCGGATTGCCAGGGCACCTGGTGGGCTGGAATGATTCAAGAGCATAGCAATCAAAGATTACCTGGCTTCTAAAGCTCACCACTTGAGTCTCAGAGGTTCTTGTAAGAAATTTTAGGTAACACCTGAAGTTTTGTGCGTACTTCTGAGTTCAGTTGGAAAGAGATTGACCAGGGAACAGGAATGTTTCTCGTTCCAGGAAGTTGCACTTGATGAACTTCCCATCTGAGCTGATGCCCTTGGCAGGAGAAGTGCTCAGCAAGGAGGCTCTTTGCTCCTAGGCAGGAAGAAAGGCCAGTGCCCTTCCTCCCCAAGGCCCAGCCCAGCAGGGCTGGCAGGAGCTGCTGGTGTGGCTGC
Organism: Manacus candei; assembly: GCF_025592945.1. Classification (NCBI taxonomy): domain Eukaryota; kingdom Metazoa; phylum Chordata; class Aves; order Passeriformes; family Pipridae; genus Manacus; species Manacus candei. The sequence continues at coordinate 30,681 of NW_026138380.1, forward strand.
TCTTTGGGTTCTCAGCTGTGCCCGTGGGGTGGTGACATCGTGTTCCTGCCTGTGCTCCAGGGCAGCCAAAACCCCAGCCCAGCCCCTGGGCCTTTTTGGGAGCCTGAGCTATTGCAGCACTGGGGATGGGGGTTCGGGGTTTTTTTCCCTAAAAGCAGAACCGTGGGGGGATCTCTTCTGTCACAGTTGTTGGTTTTTTGATATCTTAATTAATTACACCTTTGGAAGAAAACCTTGTGTAACTTAGCAACTGACTTGCACTGGTTACACTGAAAGTGCCAAGGAGTTGTAGTGTCCACTGGATTGTTTGTATTGAAGCAGTTTGGTGTTTACAGAGGGATAATAACTCCTGTCAGCAGCAAGGTCCCCACTGAAGTGGCAGCTGCAGTTGTTCCTGTGGTGTGGGCCAGTTGAATTCCAAGAAAATGGACAAGGACAGAACCTGTAAGAATTACCCCTAAGCCAGAGTCTGTACTGGTAAGGCAAACCCAGTATCCTTTAAAATTAGGAAGCCAAGCTGGATTGGTTCTAGTAACAGCTAAATTTGCTGATGATGGTTTCATAGTAGAATGTGAATACAAGGACCTGTGGAGAAAGGAAATGGGAAAGATGATTGATTGCTGGGGCAGGGGCTGGCAGACAGTGGCACTGGATGTTTGGCTGTGTTTGGGAATGAGCAGCTTGACCTCCCCAGGGTTGTCTGTGCTGGGGTGGGTTTGGGTCCTGTGTGGCCACCGATCTGTGCAGCAGCTGGAGCCTGGGCAGGTTTGGGGGCTGTGGTGTGCCAGGCTGCTGAGTGTGTTGTCCCTGTTTCCTTGGAGTGTCCCAGTGTCCCTGCTTGGCTGTTTGTTGCCCTGCAGGCAGAAGAGCCCAGGCCTGAGATGGCTGAGTGTTGGTGTGACCCACAGTGGGTGTCCCTGCCCTCGGGACAGTCCCCAGAGCTGCCTTTGGCATCCCCTGCTGAAGGGTGGGAGCTGCCCAGAGCCAGCAGCATCCAGCTGGAGGATCCAGGAGGATGCAGCTCCTGTTGTCTGGGAGGTAAGAGGTGGGGTGCAGGAGCTGGCAGGGGTGTTTTGCAGGCAGAGGGAGGGCAGGAGCAGGAGAATTGCAGGTGCAGCAGCTGGGTCAGTGCTGGATGGAGTCAGGCTGGGAAAGGGCCCTGAGTGTCAGGGCAGGGGAGAGCCCAGGGGGGCCCTGGGAGTCCTGGGGCTGTGAACAAGTGCAGTGGGCAAAGGAAGGGGCACTGGAGAGCTGGGCAAACAGCTGGAGCAGTTGCAAGGGGAACCAGGAGACTGGAATGCAGGAGCAGCAGCTCCCTGTGTGTGTGTGTAGAACCAGCTGTACTGCAGCCCCCAGTGGGGTGGGAAATGAACCTCAGGAGGCTGGGAACGAGTCCCACACACTGGTTAAAGTGGGATGGACTCTTCCCAATGTCTGAAAAGCTTTTCTTCAGTGTTGCTTTATCAGTTGAAAAGTGAAGTGATTGTCGAGGTGTTGGCACTTCTTCTCCCGTGTCTTTGGTGAGGTGTTGACTCAGTACCTTTCCTGGAGCTGCTGTTGGATGAAGAGGTGCCCCCAATTTACCTGTAAGGTCCTGGTTGTCTTCCCTGCTTCTCCCAGCTTGTCCAGGAGATGGAATTCCAGTGCTACAGAACAGCTGGGTCGTGGTGCTCCCAAAAGGAGCCTTTTGTGCCTTCAGGGCAGGTTCTGGTGCCCCTGGAGCTGCTGGGAGAAGCGGAGGGTTGGCAGGGAGAGGCTTGGAATGATGTTGCTGTGGCACAGAAGAAATGAGCAGTGATGGTACAATTGGCTATTTTCTCTGGAATACAATTACAAGAGCTCCAGGAGTGCCAGGTGTGTGTTCCAGTCCCCAGTATTTGGTTTGCACATGTCCTGCTCAGACACAGGTCCGACTTCCTCAGTCCTTAACCCAAGAGAGGGAGAATTATGGACTGGCACTGTTAAGGTGATTGGTGTGACAGGGGTCAAACTGGAAAAACACTGAGTGGTTCCTCAGTTTGTCTCTTTGCCAAACTCACCCAAACCTCTGCTAGGAAGAGATGGACTGGAAAACTTGAGGCAGAAATGAAATGGAAAACAGGGGCTATTGAAACTGTAATTGCTGGAACTAAATGTGTCCAAGCAGCAGCTCTTGTTGTGCAGGGAATAACTCCTGTCAGCAGCAAGGCCCCCACTGAAGTGGCAGCTGCAGTTGTTCCTGTGGTGTGGGCCAGTGGAGCTGCAGGAGAGTGGAAGAGGGCAGAACCTGTAGGTATTACCCCTGATGTGGGATCTCTATGGGTAAGGTCAAGCCAATATCCTTTAAAATCAGAATTCCTGCTTGGATTGGTTGCAGGAACAGCTGAATTTGCTCCTCCTGGTTTGCTTGCAGGATGTGAATGCAAGAACCTGCCAAGAAAAGCAATGGCCAAGGGGATTGATTAGTGCAGGACCTGAGAGAACCCCTGTAAGTGACAACCTGGAGCAGTTTCCAGTATTGGATTTAAAAGATGGCCTTTGCTGCATCTCCTTGAGCAAGGAAAGCCAAGAAACCTTTGCTTTTGCAGGAGAAAATCTGGAAATCGGGCAGGAAGAAGAGAAGCCCCCTGACTCCTCCCTGAGCCCCAGACAGCCCATGAACTGCCTTGCTGGGAATGGTGGGACGGGCTGGACTCTGCATTGCTCCCTCGGGATGTGTGGTAAGACTGTTATGGCAACTTTTCAGAACAGCCTGTAAGAATTTGCTGCCTTGGCTAGATGGTGCAAGGGCAGAAGCAGCTGAAGCCTTCCCTGAGGAGAGCTCTGGGTCTGCCAGACCTCTCAGAACTGTTGGAAGCATCTTTGGTGGGGAGGGCAAACAAAGGCCAAGGTGTGCAGTGACCCCCTGAGAAGGGACTTTGTGTTAATGGCATCCCTGCAAGTGAACTTTGTGGGCTGTTCCCCCTGTAGGGCAGGTGATAGTCCCAGCTACAGGGATGGGAGGTATACTTAAAAAAGAGCCACGAAAGCTGGAAATGCTCCTGGAGGCTCTTGGCAAAGAGAGTTTCCTGTGAGTTCCCCCTGACAGAAGGACAGTGATAGCTTTTGAGTGCTGGTAGATCCTTTGAATAGGTAGCCTTGAGTGTGTCCTTGTTGCCCCAGTAGGCCTTATCAAAGTCCCCATCTTCCAGGAGATCTACATATTGAAGTTTCAAATGCTCTCCCTAACCCTTTGTTGGCTTGAGGCTCTCCCCTCAGGAACTGCAGGAACTCCTGGTGCCGCCTGGGCCGATGGATTGGACGCCCCAGCCCCTCCGTTCCTGCCCAGCCACTGGGGCCGTGTCCAGTGGTGGCACTGCCAGCCCTGCAGGTGAAGTGGGAAGGGCCTTTGCAGGTCTTGTGGGTCACATTTATAGCAGGTAAAGTTGCAGAAAAAGGACCTGGGGTCTGTTATTCTTGAGTTCAGAAAGCTCCTTTTGATTGGTGGGCAGAACAAAGTGGATCCTTCAGAGTTCCCATCCGTGTTTGTGTCTCAGCCTGTGTTAGGATTCAGGGCTGTAGCTGTTGTTGTCACTGAGGAGTCAAACTCTGCTTTAAGTAAGGAGACACTGGCCTGATGGCTGAGTGTTAACAAAAAGGGGGAATGCTGTCTAAGTTTTGAGATGTAACAAGAGCTAATCCTTTTTGCAGTGGGATGGAGCCTGGAAAGTGCACAGAGCTGAGCCCAGGGATTGAAAGGGACCAAGCAAGGGAGGTGAAGAAAGAAGGAAGAAGGGAAGTGAGGCAGCAGGCAAGCAGCACCAAGTTGCTGTGTAAGCAGGTGAGTTGTGTTGAGGTTCCTCAGGCAGGCACTGAGGACTTGGAGGGCTCCAGCCAGAGCAGACCTGGGAAGGCCCTCGGTGAAGCCCCTTGGAAACCTTCTAAGGGTGGGTGTGTATGGTGATAAGTGTTGGGAAATGTCCTGAATGTGGAACAGGAATGCAGGGAAGGAAAATGAGCCCTCCTGTAATGCTGACCCCTCCCATCAGCTGCAGTGAGACACCTGTGTGTGCCCTTTGGGAGCGGATTGCCAGGGCACCTGGTGGGCTGGAATGATTCAAGAGCATAGCAATCAAAGATTACCTGGCTTCTAAAGCTCACCACTTGAGTCTCAGAGGTTCTTGTAAGAAATTTTAGGTAACACCTGAAGTTTTGTGCGTACTTCTGAGTTCAGTTGGAAAGAGATTGACCAGGGAACAGGAATGTTTCTCGTTCCAGGAAGTTGCACTTGATGAACTTCCCATCTGAGCTGATGCCCTTGGCAGGAGAAGTGCTCAGCAAGGAGGCTCTTTGCTCCTAGGCAGGAAGAAAGGCCAGTGCCCTTCCTCCCCAAGGCCCAGCCCAGCAGGGCTGGCAGGAGCTGCTGGTGTGGCTGCTCTTTGGGTTCTCAGCTGTGCCCGTGGGGTGGTGACATCGTGTTCCTGCCTGTGCTCCAGGGCAGCCAAAACCCCAGCCCAGCCCCTGGGCCTTTTTGGGAGCCTGAGCTATTGCAGCACTGGGGATGGGGGTTCGGGGTTTTTTTCCCTAAAAGCAGAACCGTGGGGGGATCTCTTCTGTCACAGTTGTTGGTTTTTTGATATCTTAATTAATTACACCTTTGGAAGAAAACCTTGTGTAACTTAGCAACTGACTTGCACTGGTTACACTGAAAGTGCCAAGGAGTTGTAGTGTCCACTGGATTGTTTGTATTGAAGCAGTTTGGTGTTTACAGAGGGATAATAACTCCTGTCAGCAGCAAGGTCCCCACTGAAGTGGCAGCTGCAGTTGTTCCTGTGGTGTGGGCCAGTTGAATTCCAAGAAAATGGACAAGGACAGAACCTGTAAGAATTACCCCTAAGCCAGAGTCTGTACTGGTAAGGCAAACCCAGTATCCTTTAAAATTAGGAAGCCAAGCTGGATTGGTTCTAGTAACAGCTAAATTTGCTGATGATGGTTTCATAGTAGAATGTGAATACAAGGACCTGTGGAGAAAGGAAATGGGAAAGATGATTGATTGCTGGGGCAGGGGCTGGCAGACAGTGGCACTGGATGTTTGGCTGTGTTTGGGAATGAGCAGCTTGACCTCCCCAGGGTTGTCTGTGCTGGGGTGGGTTTGGGTCCTGTGTGGCCACCGGTCTGTGCAGCAGCTGGAGCCTGGGCAGGTTTGGGGGCTGTGGTGTGCCAGGCTGCTGAGTGTGTTGTCCCTGTTTCCTTGGAGTGTCCCAGTGTCCCTGCTTGGCTGTTTGTTGCCCTGCAGGCAGAAGAGCCCAGGCCTGAGATGGCTGAGTGTTGGTGTGACCCAGAGTGGGTGTCCCTGCCCTTGGGACAGTCCCCAGAGCTGCCTTTGGCATCCCCTGCTGAAGGGTGGGAGCTGCCCAGAGCCAGCAGCATCCAGCTGGAGGATCCAGGAGGATGCAGCTCCTGTTGTCTGGGAGGTAAGAGGTGGGGTGCAGGAGCTGGCAGGGGTGTTTTGCAGGCAGAGGGAGGGCAGGAGCAGGAGAATTGCAGGTGCAGCAGCTGGGTCAGTGCTGGATGGAGTCAGGCTGGGAAAGGGCCCTGAGTGTCAGGGCAGGGGAGAGCCCAGGGGGGCCCTGGGAGCCCTGGGGCTGTGAACAAGTGCAGTGGGCAAAGGAAGGGGCACTGGAGAGCTGGGCAAACAGCTGGAGCAGTTGCAAGGGGAACCAGGAGACTGGAATGCAGGAGCAGCAGCTCCCTGTGTGTGTGTGTAGAACCAGCTGTACTGCAGCCCCCAGTGGGGTGGGAAATGAACCTCAGGAGGCTGGGAACGAGTCCCACACACTGGTTAAAGTGGGATGGACTCTTCCCAATGTCTGAAAAGCTTTTCTTCAGTGTTGCTTTATCAGTTGAAAAGTGAAGTGATTGTCGAGGTGTTGGCACTTCTTCTCCCGTGTCTTTGGTGAGGTGTTGACTCAGTACCTTTCCTGGAGCTGCTGTTGGATGAAGAGGTGCCCCCAATTTACCTGTAAGGTCCTGGTTGTCTTCCCTGCTTCTCCCAGCTTGTCCAGGAGATGGAATTCCAGTGCTACAGAACAGCTGGGTCGTGGTGCTCCCAAAAGGAGCCTTTTGTGCCTTCAGGGCAGGTTCTGGTGCCCCTGGAGCTGCTGGGAGAAGCGGAGGGTTGGCAGGGAGAGGCTTGGAATGATGTTGCTGTGGCACAGAAGAAATGAGCAGTGATGGTACAATTGGCTATTTTCTCTGGAATACAATTACAAGAGCTCCAGGAGTGCCAGGTGTGTGTTCCAGTCCCCAGTATTTGGTTTGCACATGTCCTGCTCAGACACAGGTCCGACTTCCTCAGTCCTTAACCCAAGAGAGGGAGAATTATGGACTGGCACTGTTAAGGTGATTGGTGTGACAGGGGTCAAACTGGAAAAACACTGAGTGGTTCCTCAGTTTGTCTCTTTGCCAAACTCACCCAAACCTCTGCTAGGAAGAGATGGACTGGAAAACTTGAGGCAGAAATGAAATGGAAAACAGGGGCTATTGAAACTGTAATTGCTGGAACTAAATGTGTCCAAGCAGCAGCTCTTGTTGTGCAGGGAATAACTCCTGTCAGCAGCAAGGCCCCCACTGAAGTGGCAGCTGCAGTTGTTCCTGTGGTGTGGGCCAGTGGAGCTGCAGGAGAGTGGAAGAGGGCAGAACCTGTAGGTATTACCCCTGATGTGGGATCTCTATGGGTAAGGTCAAGCCAATATCCTTTAAAATCAGAATTCCTGCTTGGATTGGTTGCAGGAACAGCTGAATTTGCTCCTCCTGGTTTGCTTGCAGGATGTGAATGCAAGAACCTGCCAAGAAAAGCAATGGCCAAGGGGATTGATTAGTGCAGGACCTGAGAGAACCCCTGTAAGTGACAACCTGGAGCAGTTTCCAGTATTGGATTTAAAAGATGGCCTTTGCTGCATCTCCTTGAGCAAGGAAAGCCAAGAAACCTTTGCTTTTGCAGGAGAAAATCTGGAAATCGGGCAGGAAGAAGAGAAGCCCCCTGACTCCTCCCTGAGCCCCAGACAGCCCATGAACTGCCTTGCTGGGAATGGTGGGACGGGCTGGACTCTGCATTGCTCCCTCGGGATGTGTGGTAAGACTGTTATGGCAACTTTTCAGAACAGCCTGTAAGAATTTGCTGCCTTGGCTAGATGGTGCAAGGGCAGAAGCAGCTGAAGCCTTCCCTGAGGAGAGCTCTGGGTCTGCCAGACCTCTCAGAACTGTTGGAAGCATCTTTGGTGGGGAGGGCAAACAAAGGCCAAGGTGTGCAGTGACCCCCTGAGAAGGGACTTTGTGTTAATGGCATCCCTGCAAGTGAACTTTGTGGGCTGTTCCCCCTGTAGGGCAGGTGATAGTCCCAGCTACAGGGATGGGAGGTATACTTAAAAAAGAGCCACGAAAGCTGGAAATGCTCCTGGAGGCTCTTGGCAAAGAGAGTTTCCTGTGAGTTCCCCCTGACAGAAGGACAGTGATAGCTTTTGAGTGCTGGTAGATCCTTTGAATAGGTAGCCTTGAGTGTGTCCTTGTTGCCCCAGTAGGCCTTATCAAAGTCCCCATCTTCCAGGAGATCTACATATTGAAGTTTCAAATGCTCTCCCTAACCCTTTGTTGGCTTGAGGCTCTCCCCTCAGGAACTGCAGGAACTCCTGGTGCCGCCTGGGCCGATGGATTGGACGCCCCAGCCCCTCCGTTCCTGCCCAGCCACTGGGGCCGTGTCCAGTGGTGGCACTGCCAGCCCTGCAGGTGAAGTGGGAAGGGCCTTTGCAGGTCTTGTGGGTCACATTTATAGCAGGTAAAGTTGCAGAAAAAGGACCTGGGGTCTGTTATTCTTGAGTTCAGAAAGCTCCTTTTGATTGGTGGGCAGAACAAAGTGGATCCTTCAGAGTTCCCATCCGTGTTTGTGTCTCAGCCTGTGTTAGGATTCAGGGCTGTAGCTGTTGTTGTCACTGAGGAGTCAAACTCTGCTTTAAGTAAGGAGACACTGGCCTGATGGCTGAGTGTTAACAAAAAGGGGGAATGCTGTCTAAGTTTTGAGATGTAACAAGAGCTAATCCTTTTTGCAGTGGGATGGAGCCTGGAAAGTGCACAGAGCTGAGCCCAGGGATTGAAAGGGACCAAGCAAGGGAGGTGAAGAAAGAAGGAAGAAGGGAAGTGAGGCAGCAGGCAAGCAGCACCAAGTTGCTGTGTAAGCAGGTGAGTTGTGTTGAGGTTCCTCAGGCAGGCACTGAGGACTTGGAGGGCTCCAGCCAGAGCAGACCTGGGAAGGCCCTCGGTGAAGCCCCTTGGAAACCTTCTAAGGGTGGGTGTGTATGGTGATAAGTGTTGGGAAATGTCCTGAATGTGGAACAGGAATGCAGGGAAGGAAAATGAGCCCTCCTGTAATGCTGACCCCTCCCATCAGCTGCAGTGAGACACCTGTGTGTGCCCTTTGGGAGCGGATTGCCAGGGCACCTGGTGGGCTGGAATGATTCAAGAGCATAGCAATCAAAGATTACCTGGCTTCTAAAGCTCACCACTTGAGTCTCAGAGGTTCTTGTAAGAAATTTTAGGTAACACCTGAAGTTTTGTGCGTACTTCTGAGTTCAGTTGGAAAGAGATTGACCAGGGAACAGGAATGTTTCTCGTTCCAGGAAGTTGCACTTGATGAACTTCCCATCTGAGCTGATGCCCTTGGCAGGAGAAGTGCTCAGCAAGGAGGCTCTTTGCTCCTAGGCAGGAAGAAAGGCCAGTGCCCTTCCTCCCCAAGGCCCAGCCCAGCAGGGCTGGCAGGAGCTGCTGGTGTGGCTGCTCTTTGGGTTCTCAGCTGTGCCCGTGGGGTGGTGACATCGTGTTCCTGCCTGTGCTCCAGGGCAGCCAAAACCCCAGCCCAGCCCCTGGGCCTTTTTGGGAGCCTGAGCTATTGCAGCACTGGGGATGGGGGTTCGGGGTTTTTTTCCCTAAAAGCAGAACCGTGGGGGGATCTCTTCTGTCACAGTTGTTGGTTTTTTGATATCTTAATTAATTACACCTTTGGAAGAAAACCTTGTGTAACTTAGCAACTGACTTGCACTGGTTACACTGAAAGTGCCAAGGAGTTGTAGTGTCCACTGGATTGTTTGTATTGAAGCAGTTTGGTGTTTACAGAGGGATAATAACTCCTGTCAGCAGCAAGGTCCCCACTGAAGTGGCAGCTGCAGTTGTTCCTGTGGTGTGGGCCAGTTGAATTCCAAGAAAATGGACAAGGACAGAACCTGTAAGAATTACCCCTAAGCCAGAGTCTGTACTGGTAAGGCAAACCCAGTATCCTTTAAAATTAGGAAGCCAAGCTGGATTGGTTCTAGTAACAGCTAAATTTGCTGATGATGGTTTCATAGTAGAATGTGAATACAAGGACCTGTGGAGAAAGGAAATGGGAAAGATGATTGATTGCTGGGGCAGGGGCTGGCAGACAGTGGCACTGGATGTTTGGCTGTGTTTGGGAATGAGCAGCTTGACCTCCCCAGGGTTGTCTGTGCTGGGGTGGGTTTGGGTCCTGTGTGGCCACCGGTCTGTGCAGCAGCTGGAGCCTGGGCAGGTTTGGGGGCTGTGGTGTGCCAGGCTGCTGAGTGTGTTGTCCCTGTTTCCTTGGAGTGTCCCAGTGTCCCTGCTTGGCTGTTTGTTGCCCTGCAGGCAGAAGAGCCCAGGCCTGAGATGGCTGAGTGTTGGTGTGACCCACAGTGGGTGTCCCTGCCCTCGGGACAGTCCCCAGAGCTGCCTTTGGCATCCCCTGCTGAAGGGTGGGAGCTGCCCAGAGCCAGCAGCATCCAGCTGGAGGATCCAGGAGGATGCAGCTCCTGTTGTCTGGGAGGTAAGAGGTGGGGTGCAGGAGCTGGCAGGGGTGTTTTGCAGGCAGAGGGAGGGCAGGAGCAGGAGAATTGCAGGTGCAGCAGCTGGGTCAGTGCTGGATGGAGTCAGGCTGGGAAAGGGCCCTGAGTGTCAGGGCAGGGGAGAGCCCAGGGGGGCCCTGGGAGCCCTGGGGCTGTGAACAAGTGCAGTGGGCAAAGGAAGGGGCACTGGAGAGCTGGGCAAACAGCTGGAGCAGTTGCAAGGGGAACCAGGAGACTGGAATGCAGGAGCAGCAGCTCCCTGTGTGTGTGTGTAGAACCAGCTGTACTGCAGCCCCCAGTGGGGTGGGAAATGAACCTCAGGAGGCTGGGAACGAGTCCCACACACTGGTTAAAGTGGGATGGACTCTTCCCAATGTCTGAAAAGCTTTTCTTCAGTGTTGCTTTATCAGTTGAAAAGTGAAGTGATTGTCGAGGTGTTGGCACTTCTTCTCCCGTGTCTTTGGTGAGGTGTTGACTCAGTACCTTTCCTGGAGCTGCTGTTGGATGAAGAGGTGCCCCCAATTTACCTGTAAGGTCCTGGTTGTCTTCCCTGCTTCTCCCAGCTTGTCCAGGAGATGGAATTCCAGTGCTACAGAACAGCTGGGTCGTGGTGCTCCCAAAAGGAGCCTTTTGTGCCTTCAGGGCAGGTTCTGGTGCCCCTGGAGCTGCTGGGAGAAGCGGAGGGTTGGCAGGGAGAGGCTTGGAATGATGTTGCTGTGGCACAGAAGAAATGAGCAGTGATGGTACAATTGGCTATTTTCTCTGGAATACAATTACAAGAGCTCCAGGAGTGCCAGGTGTGTGTTCCAGTCCCCAGTATTTGGTTTGCACATGTCCTGCTCAGACACAGGTCCGACTTCCTCAGTCCTTAACCCAAGAGAGGGAGAATTATGGACTGGCACTGTTAAGGTGATTGGTGTGACAGGGGTCAAACTGGAAAAACACTGAGTGGTTCCTCAGTTTGTCTCTTTGCCAAACTCACCCAAACCTCTGCTAGGAAGAGATGGACTGGAAAACTTGAGGCAGAAATGAAATGGAAAACAGGGGCTATTGAAACTGTAATTGCTGGAACTAAATGTGTCCAAGCAGCAGCTCTTGTTGTGCAGGGAATAACTCCTGTCAGCAGCAAGGCCCCCACTGAAGTGGCAGCTGCAGTTGTTCCTGTGGTGTGGGCCAGTGGAGCTGCAGGAGAGTGGAAGAGGGCAGAACCTGTAGGTATTACCCCTGATGTGGGATCTCTATGGGTAAGGCCAAGCCAGTATCCTTTAAAATCAGAGTGCCAGATTGGATTGGTTGCAGGAACAGCTGAATTTGCTCCTCCTGGTTTGCTTGTAGAAGGTGAATGCCAGAACTTGCCAAGAAAAGCAATGGCCAAGGGGATTGATTAGTGCAGGACCTGAGAGAACCCCCTGAAATGACAACCTGGAGTACTTTCCAGTATTGGATTTAAAAGAGGGCCTTTGCTGCATCTCCTTGATCAAAGAAAGCCAAGAAAGCTTTGCTTTTGCAGGAGAAAATCTGGAAATCGGGAAGGAAGAAGAGAAGCCCCCTGACTCCTCCCTGAGCCCCAGACAGCCCATGAACTGCCTTGCTGGGAATGGTGGGACGGGCTGGACTCTGGATTGCTCCCTCGGGATGTGTGGTAAGACTGTTATGGCAACTTTTCCAACTGCCTGTAAGAATTTGCTGCCTTGGCTCGATGGTGCAAGGGCCGAAGCAGCTGAAGCCTTCCCTGAGGAGAGCTCTGGGTCTGCCAGACCTCTCAAAACTGTTGGAAGCATCTTTGGTGGGGAGGGCAAACAAAGGCCAAGGTGTGCAGTGACCCCCTGAGAAGGGACTTTGTGTTAATGGCATCCCTGCAAGTGAACTTTGTGGGCTGTTCCCCCTGTAGGGCAGGTGATAGTCCCAGCTACAGGGATGGGAGGTATACTTAAAAAAGAGCCACGAAAGCTGGAAATGCTCCTGGAGGCTCTTGGCAAAGAGAGTTTCCTGTGAGTTCCCCCTGACAGAAGGACAGTGATAGCTTTTGAGTGCTGGTAGATCCTTTGAATAGGTAGCCTTGAGTGTGTCCTTGTTGCCCCAGTAGGCCTTATCAAAGTCCCCATCTTCCAGGAGATCTACATATTGAAGTTTCAAATGCTCTCCCTAACCCTTTGTTGGCTTGAGGCTCTCCCCTCAGGAACTGCAGGAACTCCTGGTGCCGCCTGGGCCGATGGATTGGACGCCCCAGCCCCTCCGTTCCTGCCCAGCCACTGGGGCCGTGTCCAGTGGTGGCACTGCCAGCCCTGCAGGTGAAGTGGGAAGGGCCTTTCCAGGTCTTGTGGGTCACATTTATAGCAGGTAAAGTTGCAGAAAAAGGACCTGGGGTCTGTTATTCCTGAGTTAGGAAAGCTCCTTTTGGTTGGTGAGCAGAACAAAGTGGATCCTTCAGAGTTCCCATCCGTGTTTGTGTCTCAGCCTGTGTTAGGATTCAGGGCTGTAGCTGTTGTTGTCACTGAGGAAGTCAAACTCTGCTTTAAATCATAAGACACTGGTCTAATGGCCAAGTGTCAGGAAAAAAGTGGGAATGATATGGGAGTGTTGAGATGTAACAAGAGCTAATCCTTTTTGCAGTGGGATGTAGCCTGGAAACTGCACAGAGCTGAGCCAAGGGATTTAAAGGGACCTGTAAGGAATTGGCTATAGAACATGACTTGCCTAGGCCCTGAGAAAATCTGTGATAGGGAAGCTACAGTGTCTTAGTGCCTGCTAGTTGGTTGGTAAACAGGCTGTTGTGATTAGCAAAACAAAGGCAACTGAGAGCCACCTGTGTCAACATAAGAAAGGACTAAGAGGGGGAATCAACATTTAAGCCAGAGCCAATAATGAGCTTAGCTTTTGCAATATGTATGAGCTAATTATAAAGCATATATTAAGCTGTTAGCAATGCTCAATAAACGAAGGTTGCTGATTCTCATATTAAATGTGTCACTTTCTTCCCTCATCGTGACAGGGACCAACCAAGGGAGGTGGAGAAAGAAGGAAGAAGGGAAGTGAGGCAGCAGCCAAGCAGCACCAAGTGCCTGTGTAAGCAGGTGAGTTATCTTGAAATTCCTAAGGCAGGCACTGAGGACTTTGAGGGCTCCAGACAGAGCAGAGCTGCGAAGGCCCTCGGTGAAGCCCCTTGGAAACCTTCTAATGGTAGGTGTGTCTGGTAGTAAGTATTGGAAAATGCCCTGAATGTGGAACAGGAATGTAGAGAGCAAAAATGAATCCTCCTGTAATGCTGCCATATCAGCTGCAGTGGAGATAGCTCTGTGTGCCCTTTGGGAGCTGATTGCCAGGGCACCTGGCGGGGTGGAATGATTCAAGAGCATAGGAATGAAAGGTTGCCTGGCTTCTAAACCTCTCCAACTGAGTCAGAGGCTTCTTTGAAGAGCTGATTTCAGGCAGCAGAATTGCCCCCCAGGAGGGACTCTGTGCCTGCTCTCCCGTGGCTCCAAGGGATCTCTGGCCCTTCACGCCGGCACCGAGATTTTCTCGGGAAGGGCCTCAGATCTCCGGACCAGTCTGGGACACAGGCAAGATCCCCCTGCATTTTGGGACCAAATTGGCCCCTGGAGGGACAGTGCTGTTGGTGCCCCCCGGGTTGGGGCACCCCGAGGACTCCAGCGCGCACCGAAAGGATTATTCGGGGAGATCCTCGGGGTGCCCGGCCCTGGGGAGCTCAAAGCAAGGTCCCTGCCATGGATTCAGGCATTGCTGAGAGTATCCCAGGGGTCCCTGTCCCTGCTAGACAGGGAGCTCTCTAATGGGCTGTAATTGGGTTCTAAAAGTGGTGCTCCAACTGCAAAGGAAGTGTGGGATTGGGATTAAGAAATGAGCAGTGATGGTCCAATTGGCTGTTTTCTCTTGAATGTAATGGTAAGAGCTGCAGGAGTGCCAGGTGTGTGTTCCAGTCCCCAGCATTTGGTTTGCACATGTCCTGCTCAGACACAGGTCCAAGTTCCTCAGTCCTTAACCCAATCGAGGGAGAGTTAAGGGCTGGCAGTGTTAAGGTGATTGGTGTGACAGGGGTTAAACTGGGAAAACATTGGGGAATTCCTAAGTTTGTCTGTTTGCCAAACTCGCCCAAACCTGTGCTAGGAAGAGATTGAGTAGAAAAGTTGAGGCAGAAATGAAATTAAAAACTGGGGATATTGAAACTGTAATTGCTGAAACTAAATGTGTCAAAGCAGCAGCTCTTGTTGTGCAGGGAATAACTCCTGTCAGCAGCAAGGTCCCCACTGAAGTGGCAGCTGCAGTTGTTCCTGTGGTGTGGGCCAGTGGAGTTCCAGGAGAGTGGAAGAGGGCAGAACCTGTAGGTATTACCCCTGATGTGGGATCTATATGGGTAAAGCAAACCCAGTGTCCTTCAAAATCAGAATTCCTGCTTGGATTGGTTGCAGTAACAGCTAAATTGGCTCATCCTGGTTTGCTTGTAGGACGTGAATGCAAGAACCTGCCAAGGAACCAATGGCCAAGATGATTGATGAGTGCAGGACCTGAGAGAACCACCTGGAATGACAATCTCAAGGAGTTTCCAGTATTGGATTTAAAACATGGCCTTTGCAGCATCTCCTTGAGCAAGGAAAGCCAAGAAACCTTTGCCTTTGGAAGGAGAAAATCTGGAAAGGGGAAAGGAAGAAGAGAAGCCACCTGACTTCTCCCTGAGCCCCAGACAGCCCATGAACTGCCTTCCTGGGAATGGTAGGATGGGGTGGACTCTGGATTGCTCCCTCTGGATGTGTGGGAAGACTGTTATACCAGCTTTTAAGAACAGCCTGTAAGCATTTGCTGCCTTGGCTAGATGGTGCAAGGGTAGCCTTTAAGCAGCTAAAGCATTCCCTGAGGAGAGCTCTGGATCTGCCAGATCTCTCAGAACTGTTGGAAGCATCTTTTTTGGGGAGGGCAAACAAAGGACAAGGTGTGCAGTGACCCCCCCGACAAGGGACTTTGAGTTAATGGCATCCCTGCAAGTGAACTTTGTGGGCTGTTCCCCCTGTAGGGCAGGTGATAGTCCCCACTACAGTGATGGGAAAAATAGCTAAAAGAGAGCCCCAAAAGCTGGAAATCCTCCTGGAGGCTCTTGGCCAACAGAGTTTCCTGAGTTGCCCCTGAAAGAAGGATAGTGACAGCTTTTGAGTGCTGGTAAATCCTTTTAATAGATAGCCTTGAGTGTGTCCTTGTTGCACCAGTAGACCTTGTCCAAGTCCCCATATTCCAGGAGATATACCTATTAAAGTTTAAAATGATCTCCATAATCCTTTGTTGGCTTGAGGCTCTCCCCTCAGGAACTGAAGGAACTCCTGGTGCCGCCTGGGCCGATGGATTGGACGCCCCAGCCCCTCCGTTCCTGCCCAGCCACTGGGGCCGTGTCCAGTGGTGGCACTGCCAGCCCTGCAGGTGAAGTGGGAAGGGCCTTTGCAGGTCTTGTGGGTCACACCTATAGCAACTAAAGTTGCAGAAAAAGGACCTGGGGTCTGTTATTCCTGAATTTGGAAAGCTCCTTTTGATTGGTGAGCAGAACAAAGTGGATCCTTCAGAGTTCCCATCCGTGTTTGTGTCTCAGCCTGTGTTAGGATTCAGGGCTGTAGCTGTTGTTGTCACTGAGGAGTCAAACTCTGCTTTAAATCATGAGACACTGGCCTAATGGCCAAGTGTCAGGAAAAAAGTGGGAATGATATGTGAGTGTTGAGATGTAACAAGAGCTAATCCTTTTTGCAGTGGGATGGAGCCTGGAAACTGCACAGAGCTGAGCCAAGGGATTTAAAGGCACTAACCAAGGGAGGTGAAGAAAGAAGGAAGAAGGGAAGTGAGGCAGCAGCCAAGCAGCACCAAGTTCCTTTGTAAGCAGGTGAGTTGTGTTGAGGTTCCTCAGGCAGGCACTGAGGGCTTTGAAGGCTCCAGACAGAGCAGACCTGGGAAGGCCCTCGGTGAAGCCCCTTGGAAACCTTCTAAGGGTGGGTGTGTATGGTAGTAAGTGTTGGAAAATGTCCTGAACGTGGAACAGGAATGCAGGGAAGGAAAATGAATCCTCCTGTAATGCTGACCCCTCCCATCAGCTGCAGTGGAGATACCTGTGTGTGCCCTTTGGGAGCGGATTGCCAGGGCACCTGGAGGGCTGGGATCATGGCAGGGTGTTGTAAGCAAGGAATGCCTGGCTTCTAAACCTCACCAGCTGAATCTTAGAGGCTTCTTTGAAGAGCTGATTTCAGGCAGCAGAATTGCCCCCCAGGAGGGACTCTGTGCCTGCTCTCCCGTGGCTCCAAGGGATCTCTGGCCCTTCACGCCGGCACCGAGATTTTCTCGGGAAGGGCCTCAGATCCCCAGACCAGTCTGGGACACAGGCAAGATCCCCCTGCATTTTGGGACCAAATTGGCCCCTGGAGGGACAGTGCTGTTGGTGCCCCCCGGGTTGGGGCACCCCGAGGACTCCAGCGCGCACCGAAAGGATTATTCGGGGAGATCCTCGGGGTGCCCGGCCCTGGGGAGCTCAAAGCAAGGTCCCTGCCATGGATTCAGGCATTGCTGAGAGTATCCCAGGGGTCCCTGTCCCTGCTAGACAGGGAGCTCTCTAATGGGCTGTAATTGGGTTCTAAAAGTGGTGCTCCAACTGCAAAAGAAGTGTGGGATTGGGATTAAGAAATGAGCAGTGAGGGTGCAATTGGCTGTTTTCTCTGGAATGTGACTGTGAGAGCTGCAGGAGTGCCAGGTGTGTGTTCCAGTCCCCAGCATTTGGTTTGCACATGTCCTGGTCAGACACAGGTCCAACTTCCTCAGTCCTTAACCCAGTCGAGGGAGAATTAAGGACTGGCAGTGTTAAGGTGATTGGTGTGACAGGGGTTAAACTGGGAAAAACAAACTGGGGAATTCCGCAGTTTCCCTATTTGCCAAACTCAGCCAAACCTGTGCTAGGAAGAGATGGATTGGAGTCTCTGATCTCCTGAGTAGTTCTTCTGCATGATCTGGGAGCCTCTGGAATTAGACTGGCCTGGGCAGACAGGGAGCAGTTTGTCCTGTGGAGCTGGGCTGGGTTTGTTGAGGATGCCTTGGGAGGCAGGGCTGGGGAGGCTCCTGTGTTGGCTGTAGTGGTGGAAGGTTGTAGCAGCAGGGCTGGAGCCTTCGCCCTCCTGCTCCCCCCGTGAGCCCCGACGGGCCCGTGCCCTTGGCAATGGAGGGCCCCCATTGCTGAGTCAGCGGTTCCGGGGGCCAGGAGGGATGGGATCAGGATGCCGAGCTCCGCCCAGGGCCAGGGCTGCCAGTGTTCAACCATGGAGGGAACTGAAAGCACAGTGAGATGGAGGCCAAGCTGCAGCACAGGGATGGGTGAGAAAAGACCCTGGTCCTCAGGTGGAGCTTTGAATTCCCTGGAAAAATGGATCCTGTCAGATGGATCAGGCCCTTGTGGGTGCTGGAGCAGAGGCCTCTGTCATTTATGGTCACCCTGAAAGGTTGCAAGGACAGCAAGTTCTGACTGCAGGATGAGGTGGCAAACAAAGTGAAGTGGTCCAGAGAAAAGCTGAGGCTAAAATTGGTCCTGTGCCAGAGCAGCCTCGTGCAGTGCTTGTTGCTGTCCCTGAGTGTCCCATTGCAGTGGACATTTCCAAGGGTGCCTTGTGCTGGGGAGCACTGGGGCAGTTCCCTTTCCCTGGGCAGGGCAGGTAGGGCACGTTTCCCCCCTCGAGGGTGGCTCCACAGTCCCCCCCTGTGCCCTGGGAGCGTGGCAGAACACCTGGACCCACTGTCCTTGCCAGAGAGGGCACAAGGGATGGTTGGATGGGTGAGGGACTGGTTCAGGGAGTACAAGCACCATTACAATGAGTAGGGCAGCCCATGGAAAGGAAGGGGGGGAGTTAATCCAGACAAAATCCAAGCACCTGCCCAACCTGTGATATTTTTAGGAACTCAGTGGTGCTGTGCTCCCCAGGAAGTATTGCCCAGGACTAGGCAGGAGACTTCAGGCTCTGTCACCCCCAGAGCAAGGTGGCAGCCCAGCAGTTTATTGGTTGGTTTGGCTTTTGGTGACAACAAGATTGGGACCAATCCTTGGCCTGGGCCATGAAGTCCCAGGACAGATCTGTGAGTTTGAGTGGGAAATGAGCAGCAGGGAGGGTTGGAACCAGCTCAGGGAGCAATTCAACAGGCTCTGGACCTGTGGCCAATATGAGCCAGAGAGGGGGAACTAAAGGATCCTGCCAGTGGTAATGGTGTCAGTTGTAGCCTCTGGCAGAAGTAGGGTAGGAAGGAGTGCCTTTAGGATTTGGGAATAGGAAGTTACTGGAAGCCAGCCCAAGGTAGCCCCCGTTGGAGAAGTGGCTCTGAGTATGTTCTTGGGCTTTAGTGGCAACTCAACAAATGATAAGAGGGCCTGAAATCCCCAGAAGGCCGTGGGTACAAAGCTCCTCCAGGGTGCACAGGCCAGGCCCTGCTCAGGAAGGCAGCACCATGGACTGGAGATGGTGGATCCAAGCCAGAGCCAGAGCAGGGGGCGGGGCAGGAGCGAGGCCTCCGGAGGGAGTTGCCACCGGCCCTGTGGTTGAAGCAACAAGTGTAGATCCCCTGGACAGTGAGCACAAATCACTGGGAAATGGGGAGAAGCCCCAGAGCAAGTGCTGGGAGCAGAGGGGGAGCATGCATGGCTCACTGCTGGGTCAGCCCCATCTGTCAGTGGGAAGCACTTTGGGAAAGCAGGAGCTTATAACCCGTGCCAGAGGGAGTTTGAAGTCACGAAGGGGGGAGGCAAAAGTAGTCCATGTGCTGAGTGAGACACTGTACCTGTGGGAACGAAACAGGAAGAACTAGGGCAGTGTCAGGTTTGTAGGGATTTGGGGTCAGTTGGCAGTGGTTTGGCTACTTGGCTCCCAAGTGACACCATCACGGGATTAGTGATTAAATGCAGACAAGGAAAATGGGAATATGTTTGTGTGAATAAATGTTAGTGGAGGGAATGATATTGCCATGTTGTAGCTTGATATCTTACAGAAACTGTGGATCCTGGCCATCCTCAGAGCCCTTGTGGTCCCTCTGGGCGATGCTGCTGGCCCGGGCAGTGCCCTGGAAAAGGTGCCTGGGTGGGGTGACTTGGTTTGATTTGGATGGAGATGGAAAAGCAGCTCCCAAACAGGCCCCCAGGCCAAGGTGACCCGGGAAGCAAGTGGCCCTTGCCCAGGGGTCAGTCTCCCTTTGTGCCCGGGGCACTCTCTGGCAGGGCCGGGGGCTGTCGGGCTCATTGTGGGGGCGGCTGTTGGTGCCCTCAGTGGGATTGGATGGATGTGATTCCAGGGGCTGGGAGCACTGTGGCCATGCAGGGCTGGAGTTTCCCTTATGGTGCTGGCTCCGGGGGGTCTCCCTGGCATCGTTGTCCCCCTGGGTGAGCGGTGCCAGTCCCAGCCACAGTGTCACAGCAGCAGGGCCGTGCCCTGGGCTCTGCCTGCTGGGCTGTTCTGGGTCAGTGCTGCCAAAAGAGCAAAGGGATCAGCTTGGGCAGGGGATGGCACAGTTGGGCATCATCCTCCCGAGGAGAATATTGGTCCAACTGTTGGGTACCTGCTGCCTGTGTCCTGCAGCCCAACATCATCAGGATAACAGAATTCCTTTCCCCACTCTGATTCCAGTGCTCCCATCTTGGCCCAGGCAGCGAGGCTGGGGGGACACGGGGCTGGGAGGAACAGGAGCTGGTATTGGATTTGTAGGCAGTGGAGACATGGAATTGTTTGGTAACCAATGGCAAAGAGCTGGGCCAGGTGTATCCCGAGTGCTGAATTTAGGAGCACAAGGGATGCCCACTGTATTTACCCCCCCTTTCACTCCAGAATGTGATGGGGAGTTTGGGCAGCTCTCTAATGGTTCCCCAAGATGTAATTGTTGTGCACAGGGGAACACCAGTAACTTAGGAACTGGGCTGAGTGCACATGACATGGTGTGTATATTGTACTACAAAGAAAGGAGGCACAGAAGGACTTAATGAGTACCAGTGAACTGCTCTGGAGGGCTGTATTCACATCCTGGACTGCAAAAATTAACTGGATTTTGTCTCCTGAATTGCTGCAGTGCACCAACTGATATCGTGCTGGAAAAATAACCCACTTCAATGTAAGTAAACCAGGGGTTTCTTTGGATGTAAACACAAATTTCAAATTTGCAGGGCAATAATAAGACTTGATCACCAAATGCAAACAGTAACTATAGGGGTCAACTAGTGACCTTTGGGCATCAGGTAGAACAAGTCTCTGCTCACCACTGGTGGGACATATTTACAGGATTCTCACCATCTGCTACAAAGTTTTTGAACACTTTAATCCATCCACTGATTAAATCAGTAATTATACTGATTTTATGAACAAAATGGAGTTGTTGTCTCTGGGATCAATTATAAGAAGTTGTTTCTCTCGTGTCTCTGCCCTGCCCAGGGATCAAAGGACCGAAGGAAAGGATGAGAAGTTGGCTGAGAATTGAGCCCCGGGGCTGCTGGCCCTGAGGAGCAGGGTAAGGGCTGGGTGTGCTCAGGGGCCCTGGCTAAAGGCTGCAGGTGCAGTGGGTGTGTGCTGGGCCAAGGCAGCCAAGGTGTGTGCAGCTGTTCCGTGCCCTCCAGCCTTGGCCCCGCCGGGGCGCCTGCCCAGCGCTCCAGGGGTGGCCAACGGGGAGCTCACGGAACCTGCCCGTGCCCACGGCCCCACAGTGCCAGGCCTGGCCTAAAGCCGGCTTTGTTGGGCACAGCCTGGCCAGCGGGACCCCCTTGGAGCCGCCCCGCAGCCTCCCCTGGGGTGGAGGCACCCGCAGGAATTGTCCCGGGGCCGGAGCCTGCGGGATCGGCTGCCCCGGGGCTGCCGTGTGGGCTGGGGGGGAGCGGGAGGGGGCCGGGGGGGGGCATTTCTGCTGAGCCACAGTTCTGCCTTGCTCATTGCCTTTTGTATCCCCTAAATCTGTAGCCCGTGTGCTGGACTGTGTTTAGGCTGTTCCTGTTATTCCATGACTGGGGAGGAGTTGTTTTCTGGAGTGCCCTGTCTGTCAGCAAAACACCAGGCCCAAAGGATCCTGGCAAGTGCAGCCCTGGAAGAGTCAGGAATACTCAAAAATGCACCAGTTCTCAGGAAGTACAACTTTGTAAAACATTGATGAAGCTGAAATTCCGCAGCCTTGAGCTGTTGGCTCCCAAATAATAGTGGAGGGAGAGGCAGAAAATGCCACTGCTGCTGGGGCTGAACTGTCTGCAGTGACTGGGCAGGACTTGGCCCTGATGCCTGAGTGCATCTTTAGGATAGATCCCAACTGTCAGCCCTGGCTCCATCCCTTGAGAAGATGGTGCTCCTGCATGCCCAGCTGCTGTGCTGGTGGTCCTGGGGGCACCCCTTGCCCTGGCCTGCTGTGAAGGTGTTTGTGTTGCAGCTCAATAAAGTCCCTTTCAGTGGTGACTGTGTCATTTTGGTGTCAGTTCCTCTCCCCTGCTCCAGTGGCTGCATCACTGGCTTGTGCCTAAAGGAACTCTTCCCCTGCAGCAGTTCCCTGCTGCTCTCAGACAGGGTGGAGCTGAGGCCTCTGAGCCAAGGGAAAAAGGATCCATCCAAGGCAGGCCCGTGCTCACCTCCTGCCTCCCTCCAGCCTCCCGTGTTTCCAGTTCCCCTCCCTGCTGGACACACAGCCTGTTCCCAAACAACCCCTGGTCCTGTTCTCTCTCCGTGTCTCCCCTCACAACTCCCCTCCTCTAATCTAATCTCCAGCTGCCCAGGCCCCTGTTTTTGAGGGGCATTCCCGGGCTGCTGCCACCCCGTTCTTTATAAATGAGGTGCCAAGAGCCCCAGGTGCAGAGAGGTCTGCAGGGAATCAGTGCCAAGAGCTGCCCGTGCCTGCCTGTGTTCCTGCAGTTCTCCTTCCTGTTCTCCCTGGGCTGGAGAGACCTGCCTGCCCTGTGTTTATTGGAGCAGAGGGATGGGATTACATTTGTCCAGAAGGTTTGTTCACAGACATGTTTTCTGACAGGCAGTGCCATTTTCCTTTTGCCTTTCCCAAGTTTTTCCAAGTGCTGCCCAGCACGGGGATCCGTGTGCTGGGACAGTGATTGGCAGCAGGAAGGGGAGCCTTGGCCTCACCTGCCCAGCTCAGGTGGGTGGCACAGAATTGGGGTGGGCTGGCAAGGCATGAACACATTTCTGAGTTCTGGAGTGCCTTGAATCCTTTCCCTGTCAGGTTTCTCTCCCTCATTTCCTGGGCTCCATCGTCCCAGGTGTCTCTGTCCAAAGTCCAATGGCAGAGGATTGACTGACTCCCAAGGGGGGTTTGGAATGAAAAGGGTTCTGTTCAAATGGGGCAAGGAATGCAGTAAGAAAGATGAGCCTCCTTTTAGTGCCTGAAACAGGTAGGAATAAAAATGCTGGAAAAGGCCACGTTTCATTTGTTGTCCCCCCTGGATTTTTCATGGCTAAAACTCTAGTGAGCAACTGAACAGAAGGGTGAAGGGCAGGAGCCTTTGACTTGCCCAGTGCCCTTAATTGCCTTGTTCTCCTCTCTTCCAGGCCAGGCCAAAGCCCTGATCCAGCCCAGCTCTGCCAAGTGCCCTGGGCTGGGAGCAGCCAAAGGCAAGAGGCTGCAGCCCCGCCGGCCGGGCTGGGGGCTCCTGGTGCTGCCCGTGGGGTGGGGTAAGTCACAGGGACACCTTTCTCTCCTCCTGGTGTTGGCATTTGCTCCCTGGGCACTGGATGTGTAAGGAAGGAGGGAGCAGCAGGGAAGGGCAGTATTTCCAAACTGTCTGAATGTTGCCCCCAGGTCTGGGATGGAGCAGCCAGGGGGGTGGTTGGGTTTGGCCTGGGCCGGTCAGGATCAGCCAGAAAGGACCCACCAGACCCTGAACCCTCACTGGACACGTCCAGCCCCTCAAGTCATTAATTTTCAGTCGAGGACAAAGTATTGGTACTTGCTTCTGATCTGTGGAGAATTTCCTTTGGAATGATCAACCAGAGAGTGTATCAGTGCAAAGCATCTCTTTGGGTCTTTTGTTTGTTTGTTTGTAATTTCCTCTCTGGCTTCAATGAGTTTGGTGTGCTCCTGTTAAGGAAGCAGCCTGTTTTTACCTTGAAATTTGGGGTGGTTTGGTTTGTTTAGGGTTTTTCCCCCACTGACTCGGGCCTTCCATGCATAGTCCGTGTTGTCCCGCAGGACTGCTTTGGTTCTGGGTCAGAGAGAGAGAAGGGAAGTGGCTTTTCCTCACCTGGAATGTTTCCAAGCAGAAGTGGGGTGTTGTCCTGCCCCTCCCCAAAGCACTGCAGGCACCTGGGAGTAGCTCAGGGCTGGCCCAGTTCTCTGAGACAGACCCATGGGGGAGAGGTTTAAGTATTAATCACATCTCTGGTGTGACTTGGTTGTAAGGATTGGGTCCTACAGTCCCAGGGTGTTAAGGAAAACAAGGAACTTCTGTTCTTCCTGGCAAACCTTCTGCTATTGCATGTGCAGTGTTTGGGTTCTGTTGTCTGAGTTCCTGTCCAGGATCTTTCTAAGAGAACCTGTTAGAAATTTAGAGGTAGGATTAGAATTTGGGTCTGTTGCCTACCCAACTGCCTCCAAGTCCTGATGGACTGGAGTGATGAGTGCTCTCAGCACAGGTTATTTCTTCACATTGTGTGGCTTTCCCTCAGCTGTGGGTGAGGAATTGTGCAAGCAAGGCCTGTGTGCCCGTGGGTGTCTCCCGTGGGTGTCCCTGTGGCAGGGCTGGGACAAGGACTCGTGCAGGGACCCAGCTGGCACTGGAGCTGCTGCCACTCTGAGCCACTGCCAAGGGCTGGGGAGAGACCATCTGGGAGGCTGTTCCCGGGATTCCATTGGAGCTGGATCTCCCTCCAGCTGCAGCAGCCAGGGGAGGGTTCTTCCTTGTCCAGCCCAGTGGCTTCTGCTCAGGCTGGCCCAGAGTGGGGCTGGGGCAGGTTCTCCAGGGAACTGGAGCCAGCCCTGAAGGGGCCCTGGAGAGCAGGAGCTGCAGGGACTGAGGTTTGCAAAGCTGGGCTGAAGTTTGTCAAAGCAGCAGAACATTCTCATTCCTGGGGGTTTGTGGGGTCCCTGTTGGTGCCCAGGAGAACTGGGTCAGACTGGCTTTGTGGTCCGAGAGCTGCCCCCCTAAATGTGGCAGGCTGTGTGTGCTGGCAATGAAGTGCTAGCCCAGAGGCTGATGGTTTCTGTCTCCAGGGATGCCCAGGACGCTGCTAATCCCCAGGGATCTGCTCTGGGTCCAGGCTGTCCGTGCTGGAGGGCCCTGGTGGCTGCAGTCCCTGAGCCCGCAGAGACAGAGAGAGCCCCGGCCCGAGTGGCCTTTGGCCCCTTGTCCTGAATTTGGGGTGAGCCTGGGAGCGTGTGGAGGGTGAGAATGAGGGCTGTGCTTCCAATGCATCATCCCTGGGAAGATCCTGTTGTTCCAGAGCGCTGGGGACAGTTTGGGCTTGGCAGCTTCAGAGCTGGGTTGGAGCAGCCCCTGAAAAGAATCGGGAGAGTGGAGCTTTGTCCCAGTGGTGCTTTCACGCCCCACTGGACAGTCTGGGCTTTGTGTTTGAGGTTGTCCTGTATTTGCTCTGCAGAAAATGTGCCCTTCCCAATTCAGCCCAGCAGATCCCGAGGGCTCTGACAGGAATATTTGTTCTTTCCTTCCCTTTGGGATAACTTTCTCCAAACTGCCAGGAGCAATTCCTTAATTTCTGCTGGAGAAAACCAAGTGTCAGAGGCAGTTTGCCAAGGAGCCCAGAAGTGTCTTTGGAGCAGAGAGAATGAACATTTTGGGATAAACTAAGGCAGTCATCAGGGGACAGGTAAAACTTGAGAAACTCCCCAGGGTGGAGAATGAATATTTGGAGGTCAAAAGGAGGTAGTCAGTGGTGAGCAGGTGGGGAAAGTTTTGAGAGTGAACTTGAGGTGGTCTGTAGGGTAGAGCAGGAACATATTTAGGTATACATGAGGTGATCAGCTGTGGAGAGGTAGGGAAATTTTGGGGGTCCCACTTGATCAAATGTGCAGGGCAGAGAATGAATATTTGGAGGTCCAAAAGAGGTAATCAGGAGTGTGCAGTAGGGAAGACTCTGGGGAGAGAATGACTGTTTTTTGTTCAAAAAGAGGTAATCAGGAGTGGGCTGGAAGGGGAAAGTTTGGGGGTTAAAATGGAGGTTCATTCTCTGCAGGGCAGGGAATGAACACACTGAGGTAACCTGAGGTGATGAGTGGTGACAGACACAGACAATTGTGGGTGTTAAAGTTCAGGTGATCTGCTGGGGAGAGAAGGAATGTGTTGAGGTGAACTGAGGGTCTCTGCAGTGGCCAAGCAGGGAAATGTTGGGCTGATCCCTGAGTTGCTCCTGTGTGGGGGGCTGCAGCGAGGCCGAGCCCTGGCCCTGATTTGCCAGCCATGGGCAGGGGGCTCTGTGCCAGCCGGGGGAGCAGCGGGGCCCCCGTGGCAGAGAGGGCAGGGGAGGCTGCCCCGGGGGGAGCGGGGGGGCCTTTCCTGGGCCGCCTCCAGCCCCCCTGGATCCCCGGGGCTGCGCTGCCACCCAAGGCTGTTTGGGGCAGAGAGTGCTGCCAGCTCTGTGTGCCTGTCCCCAGCCTGGCACTGCCCACAGGGACACACGGGGCACTGACCATTAGAGGGAACAAAACCACTGCCTGCCAGAGGGTTTGTCCTGGGCCATCAGGCCTCGGGCAGGAATTGCACTGGGCAACTCCATCAGCTGCTCTTCCCCCACAAAGCCCCATCCCCTGGGCATTAATGACGTGCCCTGTGCCCACCGCTCACTGTCCACCCAACTGAAACCAGAGCAAGGCTTGCTTTGCTGTGAACAACTTAAAGGAACTTGAAAACAAAATAAATCGCTTTCTTCTTCTTTTTTTTTCTTTTAGATGCTGGAATTGCCTCTCTGGATGTGTGCTGAGCTCTGGCTGCAGGGGACTGTCAGGCCTTGGTGGCTGTGAGTTCGTGTTCTTCTCCCTGGGAAACTGGAAAGAGTTATTCATTAGATTGCAGAAATGTTTTCTGAAACCTGTCCCCTTCTTTGTGCCTTTTGCTGACAGATCTTCTCTTTCTGCCTTTGCATGTACAGCTGTTCCCTGATGTCCATTCACTGGCCTGAACTCCTTGCAGCTCCCAGCTGGGGAAACCTGGGAGAACATGGCAGGGACAGAGGTGACATTTGTAGCTGCAAACTTGGGGTAATTTTGAGGGGACCCAGCAACTGTTTGTGTAGGAAAAGGTGAGGTGCTGCAGAGGGGAGGGAGGTGGCATTTTGGAGGGGTCCCACTGAGGGGGGAGTGGAGAGCCTGGGGCTGGAGTGTGAGTTCTTAAAGAGGGAAGAAGGGAAGGATGCTTGGGAGGGAAACACTCAGGGAATGTGTAGGGATGGAAGGGAAATTTGGGGCGTCAGGAAGAGAAAATGGGTGATGTAGAGGAAGGGAAATGTTAAGGGTAAGAGTTGATCTTATCTGTAGAGGACAGAATGACCATTTGGAGGTAAAGTGAGGCAGTCAGTGGTGGGCAGGTAGGGAAATTTCTGTTGGTAAAATCAGAGATGATGTGGAGCAGAGAGGATGCACATCATGATGGACACTGAAGCAGTCAACAGAGGGCAGGAAAGGAAACCTTTGGGGGTAAAACTTGAGGGAATGTCCAGGGCAGAGAATGAATATTTTGAAGGATAAATGAATACTCAGTGGTGGAGAGTTGGGGAGTGTTTTGGGGTAAACTTGGGTTAGTCCACAGGGTAGAGAATGAACATGTATTTGTACAGAGGAGCTGATTACATGTGGGTAGGTAAGGAGAATTTTGGGAGTAAAATCTGGGCAATCTGTAGCAGAGTGAATGAATATCTTGGTGTGAAGTGAGACAGTCAGTGGTGGGCAGGTAGGGAAGATTTCTGTTTGTAAAATTTGAGGTCACATGGAGCAGAGAATTTACATCCTGAGGTAAACTGGGGTAATCAGTTGTGGACTCGTAGGGAAAATTGGGGGGGAAATATCTGAGGTAATCTGCATGGTAGAGAATGAATATTGAGAGATGAACGTGAGGTACTCAGTGGAGGACTTGTAGGGAAAATTGTGGTGGTCAAATCTGTGGGGATTAAAAAGGAGGTTGATTCTCTCCAGGGCAGGGAATGAACACATTGAGGTAACCTGAGGTGATGAGTGGTGAGAGACACAGAAAACTGTGGGTGTTAAAGTTCAGGTGATCTGCTGGGAAGAGAAGGAACCTGTTGAGGTAAAGATGAGGCACTCGGTGGCAGACAGGTCTGGAGAGGTTTGAGATAAGCCTGAGGTGTGTGTGGGGTGCAGAATGACCC
Organism: Manacus candei; assembly: GCF_025592945.1. NCBI lineage: Eukaryota > Metazoa > Chordata > Aves > Passeriformes > Pipridae > Manacus > Manacus candei. The sequence continues at coordinate 57,841 of NW_026138380.1, forward strand.
TCTGTAGGTACAAACGTGCTGGTCAGACATGGACAGGTAAGGCAGATGTTGGGAGTAAAATGTGGGGCAATCTGTCCCAGAGAGAATGAATCTTTTGGGGTAAGGTGAGGCAGTCAGTAGTGGGCAGGGAGGGAAATCTTTGTTTGTCAAAGCTGAGGTAATGTGCAGCAGAGAGAATGCACCTCCTGGGGTAAACTGGGGTAATCAGTAGTGGACAGGTAAGGAGGTTTTGGGGGAAACTTTGAGGTAATCTCTGTGGCAGAGGACAAATCTTTGGAGGTAAAAATGAGGTAATAAGTAGTTTGCAGGCAGGGAAAACTGTGAGGATAAGTCTGGATGTCACCTAGGGGAGAAAATGAGCCTTTTGAGGTCCAGTAGGCAGTCAGTAGTGGGCAGTAGTGTTTGTAAAATCAGTGGACACGTGGAGGAGAGAGAATGCACCTCCTGGGGTAAACTGGGGTAAACCTTGCAGATCTCCAGGGAAAATGTGGGGGGTAAAACTTGTGAGAATCTGCAGGGTAGAGGGTGAATCTTCTGAGGTGAAAATGAGTTCCTGGGTGTTGGACAGGTGGGGAAAGTGTTGAGAGTGAACTGGAGGTGGTCTGCTGGGTGGAGAATGAACATCTTGATGTAGAAGTGAGTTGCTGAGATGTGGAGGGGTGGGGAAAATGCAGTGGGTCCAGTGTGAGGTCACCTGTAGCAGAGAGGATGTACCTCCTGATGGACACTGAGGCAGTCAGCAGTGGGCAGGATGGGGGGAAACCTTTGGGGGTAAAACTTGAGGAAACGTCCAGGGCAGAGACTGAATATTTTGAAGGATAAATGAGGTACTCAGTGGTGGACAGTTGGGAAGTGTTTTAGGGTAAACTTGGGGTAGCCCAGAGAGTAGGGAATGAACATGTATTTGTACAAATGAGCTGATTACATGTGGGTAGGTAAGGAGAATTTTGGGAGTAAAATCTGTAGCAGAGAGAATGAATAACTTGGAGTAAAGTGAGGCAGTCAGTGTTGGGCAGGTAGGGAAAAATTCTGTTTGTAAAATTTGAGGTCACGTGGAGGAGAGAATGTACATCCTGAGGTAAACTGGGGTAATCAGTTGTGGACTTGTAGGGAAAATTACAGGGGTAAAGCTTGAGGTAATGTCCAGGACAGAGAACGAATATTTTGAGTTAAAACTCTGGGGCTTTTGAATGAGGTTACCTCTGTACGCTCCTAAACATTCACTGGTCAGATGATGTGACCAATCCATCTGTTCTAGAACAAGCAGCAGTCCCAAGCATTGAGGCCATGTTGCTGAGAACACAGCTGCACTGGGCAGGACACGTCTCCAGGATGAAGGACCAACCACCCCCTCCCTAAGATCCTGCTCTGTGGTGAACTTGCCACCGGCTGCCACAAGAGAGGAGCCCCGAAGAGAAGACACAAGGTCTCCCTGAAACAACATCTCAGCCTTGGCCATATTGATCATCATAACTGGTCTGCTCTGGCCTCCAGTCGGGAGGTCTGGAGACACAGCATCTCTGACGCTGCTGATGCCTTTGAGAACGCAGCAGGATCACCCTGAGGAGAAAAGACACCGCAGAAAGAACCGTGTCTTGCAGAATATACCACCTAAGGAGTCTCTCTGCTGTGCCTTTTGCAACCGGTCGTGCCTGTCTAATATTGGCCTTTTTAGCCACCAGCACGCTTGTGACAAAGGTGGGTAGAGCCCTTCCCAAATCTTCGTTCGGGAAGCCTGGCCATGATCTCCAGGGGACAGAAAGGACATCAGGAGGTCAACTGAGGGAATCAGTGGTGGCCAGGTGGGGACATTTAGGGCAGAAATCTTTGAGGTCATCTCCAGGGTCCAGAATGAATCCTGAGAGGTGCAGAGGAGGCAACCAGGAGTGGACACTCCAGCAGGCCCAGAGAGGATTCTGGGGGTAAAATGTGTGGCAGTGTCTGGCAGAGAGAATGAACCTTTTGGGATCAACTAAGGCAGTCATCAGTGGACAGGTAACACTTGAGAACCTCTCCAGGGTGGAGAATAAATATTTGGAGGTCCAAAAGAGGTAATCAGGAGTGTGCAGTAGGGAAGACTCTGGGGGTTAAAAAGAAGGTAATCTCTAGGGAAGAGAATGACTCTTTTGTGTTCAAGAAGAGGTAATCAGGAGTGGGCTGGAAGGGGAAAGTTTAGGGGTTAAAAAGGAGGTTGATTCTCTCCAGGGCAGGGAATGAACACACTGAGGTAACCTGAGGTGATGAGTGGTGAGAGACAGAGAAAACTGTGGGTGTTAAAGTTCAGGTGATCTGCTGGGAAGAGAAGGAACCTGTTGAGGTGAACTGAGGGTCTCTGCAGTGGCCAAGCAGGGAAATGTTGGGCTGAGTCCTGAGTTGCTCCTGTGTGGGTGGCTGCAGCGAGGCCGAGCCCTGGCCCTGATTTGCCAGCCATGGGCAGGGGGCTCTGTGCCAGCCGGGGGAGCAGCGGGGCCCCCGTGGCAGAGAGGGCAGGGGGGCTGTGGAGCTGCCCCGGGGGGAGCGGGGGGGCCTTTCCTGGGCCGCCTCCAGCCCCCCTGGATCCCCGGGGCTGCGCTGCCACCCAAGGCTGTTTGGGGCAGAGAGTGCTGCCAGCTCTGTGTGCCTGTCCCCAGCCTGGCACTGCCCACAGGGACACACGGGGCACTGACCATTAGAGGGAACAAAACCACTGCCTGCCAGAGGGTTTGTCCTGGGCCATCAGGCCTTGGGCAGGAATTGGACTGGGCAACTCCATCAGCTGCTCTTCCCCCACAAAGCCCCATCCCCTGGGCATTAATGACGTGCCCTGTGCCCACCGCTCACTGTTCACCCAACTGAAACCAAAGCAAGGCTTGCTTTGCTTTGAACAACTTAAAGGAACTTTAAAACAAAATAAATCACTTTTTTCTTCTTTTTTTTTTTTTTCTTTTAGATGCTGGAATTTGCTCTCTGGCTGTGTGCTGAGCTCTGGCTGCAGGGGACTGTCAGGCCTTGGTGGCTGTGAGTTCCTGTTCTTCTCCCTGGGAAACTGGAAAGAGTTATTCATTAGATTGCAGAAATGTTTTCTGAAACCTGTCCCCTTCTTTGTGCCTTTTGCTGACAGATCTTCTCTTTCTGCCTTTCAATTTACAGCCTCCTTGCAGCCCCCAGCCAGGAAAACCTGGGATAACTTAGCTAGGACAGAGGTAACATCTTAGCTGCAAACTTGGGGTAATTTCTAGTGGATACAGCCACTCTTTTTGTAGGGAAGTGTGTTTAACCACATTGGACCAAGTTGTGTTTGCACCAGCTGGAGCCAGAGGTGCCAGGCAATCCAAAGCAAACCCTGCTCAGCCTCCAAATCCCAGGGGAAGTTCTCCAAGCTGCTCATTGAGGGACTAAAGATACATTGAAATGGCACCAAGACACTACTAAGTTTCCTGGGAATCCCAGTATTGCTGTCCTAGAACTTTTAACAGCTTTTTAAGCTTTTTATGACAAGAATGGTTTTCTTTGATTGAATTCTGCAGTAGGATTTGGGGTTTCTCTGGATTCTGAATCCCTCCCAGGGCCCCTGACACTGGTCAGGAGCTGGCAGGACAAACAGAGTCAGAGCTCCTGGCAGGCACAGGGGCTTTCCCCCAGAGTGGATCCAACTGCTGCCCCCAGCCTGGCCCGGTGGGATCTGCTTTGGCTCCCGGCTTCTGTCAGAGGCAGAATGTGTTCCCTTGATTGGAATGAGGATCCCGTAGCTTCATCTCCTGGAGGTTCCCTGGGCAGCTGATCCGCTCTGCCCCGTGTCCTGCTCTCAGTTCCTGCCCAGCCAGAGCCAACTGTGCCAAGGGCACGAGCACTCCCAGCCTGGATAGGGAACGGGGGACTGACTTGTGCACAATTCACCTAGAAAGTCAAACGAGGGGATTGTTGGAGTATCTGGCTCCTTAAGGAACCTGCTGGGAGTAGAGAAGAACTGTCCCTGGGGAAACACAAAAGGAATTGGTTGGAACTTGGATTGCCCCCTTGGGAGATGCTGGTTGCTGGGATGCAGACAATGCCTTCCCTCAGGCTGCCAAGATCTCTCAGTGCAGGGGCTTTTGCCGACAGGGCAGCACAAAATATTGTTCTCTGCGGGGGGCCCAGGTTTGGGTTCCGGTCTCAGCTTTGCAGGTTTGGATGAATTCTACCTACAGCCCGCAATTCCATGGGGAATTCCTGCTGGAACAGCCTCCCAGTGCCTCCTGGAGCCCGGCTATTCCCCCCCAGAGCTGCCGCTTTAAGGCCAGGTTTGCCGGGAAGCAGCCGCGGTTCCAGGTTTGCTCAGCGGGATCGGGACAAGGCGAGGTTGATGTTGCCCCGACTTTGCTGTTTGTAACCCTCCTGCCCCTGCCCCGCTGGTGTCCCTGGGGGGACTTGAGCGAGTTCCCTGGAATTGGGCCGATTCTCCGCCCCGGGCCGGGCTCCAGGGGATGTGTTGGCCCGGGAGAAGGCAGGGGCCGGACGCGCTCCCGGCCCGGGGCGAGGCAGCCCCTGAGCACGGGCGAGGACGTCTCTCCGGCCGGGAAGCCGCTGTCCCTTCGGAGCCTCGGGAGCGGCCCCGGCGAGTTCTTTTCCCCGAGGAAAGGGATGCACATCCCTGCCTTCAGGGCACCTCGGCTCTGCCCCACCTGTTCCAGCTGTCCACGGGTTCTGCGGTTGCGGTTGGGTCCCCGAAAAACTGCGAATTGCCTCCAAGCCCAACTTTCTCCGAGCATCCCCTTTTCTTTTCAGGCATCTCCGAGGGCTCTCGCTCGGGATTTAGTGCCGCTGAGGGCACATGGCCCTGGCTTTAAGGCTGCTGCTGGCTGCTGGGCTCCGGCTGGAAGGGCAGGGATTTGGGGCGGGCGGGACACACGCGGGGGGCGCGGGGGAGCTCTGGGAGGTGGGCCCTGGGAATGGCTGCCCGCGCTGCTCTGCAGCCCCGCCGTGCCGACACTGCCGAGGGCCGGCTGGATTCTCTGGGTCCTTCTGGGCTGGCGCTGGGGCGTGTCCAGGGTGAGGCATCTCAGGGGGCCCGTCCAGAGCAGCCCCCGGCTGAGGAGCCGCGGGCTGCCCTTTGTCCGTGCCCACCGCAGTGCCCGTGGCCGGTTCCCACCCCTGGGACGTGCGTTTGGCAGACGAGCCCTGCTCGCCAGACAAATCCATCTGGTTGCCGATGGAAGCGTTGGCCCGGAGCTGCTCCATCCCGGCTGCCACGGGCTGTGCTGGGAGTCCTGCGGCTGCGGGCGGCATTGCCTGAGCTCCGGAGCGCCGGGAGCGCCGGCAGGGCAGTGCAGGGCACAGCTCCAGGGCACATCTCCTCCATCCCCTGGCAATAGGAAGGGCAGTGCAGGGCACAGCTCCAGGGCACAGCTCCAGGGCACAGCTCCTCCATCCCCTGGTAATAGGAAGGGCAGTGCAGGGCACAGCTCCAGGGCACATCTCCTCCATCCCCTGGCAATAGGAAGGGCAGTGCAGGGCACAGCTCCTCCATCCCCTGGCAATAGGAAGGGCAGGGCACAGCTCGTCCATCCCCTGGCAATAGGAAGGGCAGGGCAGGGCACAGCTCCTCCATCCCCTGGCAATAGGAAGGGCAGGGCAGGGCACAGCTCCTCCATCCCCTCCATCCCCCTGGGTCGCTCTCTGTCGCTCCGGCCTCCTCCCGGCCCGCGTTCCCTGCCCAGCTGGGACTGCTCAGCGAGCCCCGAGAACGTTCCTGGCGGGAAGCAGGAGCCGCCGAGGGCTCCGTCCAGCTCCGGGCCCGAAAAGCGGCCCCGACCTGAGCCCCCCCCGGCATTTTGGGTTCCGAACGCTCACCTGGAGGAGACGCCCCCCCGCAGGCGGGACCAGGCGGCGACACTCGAGCAACGCCTTTGCCTCGGAGCGAGGGACCCCTCCGGGCTGGGTTGGCTCCTTTATCCCTGGAAACGAGCTCGGACGTCGCACGAGCACCTTTGCAGCCTTCGGGTGAATCCCGGACGGGGCCGGAAAACCTCCCTGAGCAGGGCAGTGATGAATTGGTGCCCGTCCCCAGCCGGGCACAGCCCAGCCGGCCGCGCTCCCCGACCCGTGGCTGCGAAGGGCTCGTGCGGGGGAGGGAGAGCTGCAGAGATTGAATAAAAGCGCATTTCCTGACTATTTCCCTGCGGTCCTTCCCTCCTTTGACTCGCGCGGCAGCGTCCGGTTGGAGCATTTCTTGGCTTCCTCTTCTGCAGCCGTTTCCCTCCCAGGCAGGACCCTCCTCGCCTGCAAATAAAAATGAAACGTTTCAGTGGGCTTTTGAAAAACCAGAGGGTTTGCCCCGGGACGGTGCGAGTTGCCGAGAAAACGGGGGAGGGAAAGGAGAGCCTCAGGTCTCACCTGGCAGGCGTCAGATGAGCTACCCCTTGTGGATGGCGGGGCAAAGAAGTGCTGTGGGACAGACAGGCAGCTCTGCTCGGGGTCCCGGAGCACGGGAGGAAGGAGGAAAGGGCTGCCCTCGTTCTTGCCTGCCCCGGCACGACCGCAGCTCCCCGCGGCTGGAGCGATGCCGTGGCCGGAGCCCCGGGGGGCACTGCGGGCGGGAACCCGCCGGGGCCGCGGGGAAGGGGCAGGCGAGCGATGTTTTCGCCGGGGGGGCTGCGGTGGCCTCGGGGGTGCCCGAGCTCGAGGGCTGCGACCGCACGGGGGGCACTGCGGGCAGCGCTGCGGGCCCGGCGGGATCGGGGGGTCCCGGGGCCGGCCCGGCGTGTCCCCGCGCCCCGGCCGGTCCCAGCCCCGGCTCCGCGTCTGCACGACGAAAGCGCCGCCGTTCTGCCCTGGCCGGGCCCCGGCAGAGCCCCGGCCCGAGCGGCCCCGCCGGGCTCGGCCCCAGCGCCCGGCCCGGAGCGGCTCCTCCCGCCCGCGGCGCCGGGGCACGGGCGGCGATCCCGGTGCCCGTCCTGACGCCGAGCCCCCTCCCAGCCCCAAGCCAACCTCGATCCTCCGCTGCCGGTCCTGATGCCGAGCTCCATCGCCAGCCTCGCTCTCCGCTGCCGGCGTAGCGCCGGGAGCAGCCCCCGGGCCGGGGCTCCGGCCCCGGCGCCGCTCGCTCCGCCGCTCCGGCGGTCTAAAAGCGGCAGAGCCGCG
>NW_026138381.1:0-28156 GCF_025592945.1 Manacus candei
TGTGCCACCCGTGTCCCTCTGTGCCATCCTGTGCCACTCGTGTCACTCTGTGCCACCCTGTGCCACCCTGTGCCACCCATGTCACTCTGTGCCACCCTGTGCCACTCGTGTCCCTCTGTGCCACCCTGTGCCATCCTGTGCCACCCGTGTCCCTCTGTGCCATCCTGTGCCACCCATGTCACTCTGTGCCACCCTGTGACAGTCATGGCATCCTGTGCCCTCTGTGTCACCTGTGACACCTTGTGCCATCCTGTGCCACTCGTGTCATTCTGTGCCACTCTGTGACAGTTATGGCATCCTGTGCCATCTCAGTGTCACCTGTGCCACCCTGTGCCATCCTGTGCCACTCGTGTCCCTCTGTGCCACCCTGTGCCATCCTGTGCCACCCGTGTCACTCTGTGCCACCCTGTGACAGCCGTGACATCCTGTGCCCTCTGTGTCACCTGTGCCACCCGTGTCACTCTGTGCCACCCCGTGCCAGGCGTGCCACCCATGCCATACTGTGCTATCTCATGCCACCTGTGCCATCCTGTGCCACCTGTGCCACCTCACATCTCTCTGTCCCCCTGTGCCATCCTGTGCCATCGATGCATCTGTGCCATCCTGTGCCATCTGTGCCATCCCATGCCAGCCTGTGCCACCTGTGCCACCTCACATCTCTCTGTCCCATCCATGCCATTTGTGCCACCTGTGCCATCCTGTGCCATCCTGTGCCATCTGTGCCATCCTGTGCCATCTCACATCTCTCTGTCCCCCCGTGCCACCTCTGCCATCCTGTTGCCATCGATGCCATCTGTGCCATTCTGTGTCATCTGTGCCATCCCATGCCAGCCTGTGCCACCTGTGCCATCTCACATCTCTCTGTCCCCCTCGTGCCACCTGTGCCATCCTGTGCCACCTGTGCCACCTCACATCTCTCTGTCCCTCCCGTCCCCCCCTGTCCCCCCCGTGCCACCTGTGCCACCTCACATCTCTCTGTCCCTCCTGTCCCCCCCATGCCACCTGTGCCACCTCACATCTCTCTGTCCCCCCCGTGCCACCTGTGCCAATCTCACGTCTCTCTGTCCCCCCCCGTGCCACCTGTGCCACCTCACGTCTCTCTGTCCCTCCCGTCCCCCCTGTGCCACCTGTGCCACCTCACGTCTCTCTGTCCCCCCTGTGCCATCTGTGCCACCTCACGTCTCTCTGTCCCTCCTGTCCCCCCCCGTGCCACCTGTGCCATCTCACGTCTCTCTGTCCCCTCCCGTCCCCCCCGTGCCATCTGTGCCGTCCATGTGCGAGCGAGGCGGGCGCTGCGGGGTGCGGGGGTGGCACTTCCCAGGCAGCCAGATGGGCACCCCCCGCCCCCCGAGCCCCCCCCGGCTCAGGGACACCCGCGCTCCTGGGGGAGGGGCTCGGCTCGTGATGCCCACCCTGGGGGGCCGTAACACCCCGTGCCCGTTCTGGGGGGTCCGTAACACCCCGTGCCCGTTCTGGGGGGTCTGTGACACCCCATGCCCACCCTGGGGGTCCATAACACCCCGTGCCCGTTCTGGGGGGTCTGTGACACCCCGTGCCCGTTCTGGGGGGTCCATAACATCCCATACCCATTCCGGGGGGGTCCATAACATCCTGTGCCCACCCCGGGGGTCCATAATGCCTCGTGCCCACCCCGGGGGTCCATAACACCCCGTGCCCACCCCGAGGGGTCCGTAATACCCCGTGCCCACCCTTGGGATCCATAACACCCCGTGCCCATTCTGGGGGGTCCGTAACACCCCGTGCCCATTCTGGGGGGTCTGTAACGCCCCATACCCATTCCGGGGGGTCCGTAACACCCCGTGCCCGTTCTGGGGGGTCCATAACACCCCATACCCATTCCGGGTGGTCCATACCACCCTATGCCCACCCCGGGGGGTACATACCACCCCATGCCCATTCCAGGGGGTCCCTAACACCCTATGCCCACCCTGGGGGTCCGTAACACCCTGTCCCTATTCTGGGGGGTCTGTAACACCCCGTGCCCACCCCGGGGGTCCGTAACACCCCGTGCCCATTCCGGGGGGTCCGTAACACCCCATGCCCATTCCGGGGGGTCCGTAACGCCCCGTGCCCGCGCCGGGGGTTTGTAACATCCCATACCCATTCCGGGGGGTCTGTAACACCCCGTGCCCACCCTGGGGGTCCGTAACGCCCCATGCCCACCCTGGGGGTCCATAACACCCCATGCCCATTCCGGGGGGTCCGTAATGCCCCGTGCCCACCCCGGGGGTCTGTAACATCCCATACCCATTCCGGGGGGTCCCTAACACTCTATGCCCACCCTGGGGGTCCGTAACACCCTGTCCCCATTCTGGGGGGTCTGTAACGCTCCACACCCATTCCGGGGGGTCCCTAACACCCTATGCCCACCCTGGGGGTCCGTAACACCCCGTGCCCACCCCGGGGGTCTGTAACACCCCATACCCACCCCGGGGGGTCCATAACACCCCATACCCATTCCGGGGGGTCCCTAACACCCCATGCCCATTCCGGGGGGTCCGTAACGCCCCGTGCCCGCCCCGGGGGGGTCGGCGCGTTGCCCCCCCAGGCTGCGGTACCTGGTGAAGCAGCTCGACTCGGGCGAGGTGAACGTGGACGAGCTCAAGCGCAACCTGGAATACGCGGCCTCGCTGCTCGAGGCCGTTTACATCGACGAGACCAGGTGGGCGGGGGGCACCCGGGGGGTGGGCGGCACTCAGGGGGGGTCCCCGCGGGGGGAGCTGACCCTTCCCCCGGCCCGCAGGCAGGTGCTGGACACGGAGGACGAGCTGCGGGAGATGGGCTCGGACGCGGCGGTGCCGTCGGAGGTGCGGGACTGGCTGGCGGCCACCTTCACGCAGCAGGCGCGGGCCAAGGGGCGCCGGGCCGAGGAGAAACCCAAGTTCCGCAGCATCGTGCACGCCGTGCAGGCGGGGATCTTCGTGGAGAGGTGGGAACAGCCCCGGGAACGCTCCGGGAGAGGGGGGAGCTGGAAAAGGAGGGGGGGGGGGGGGGGGGGCTGGGGAGAGGGAGAGGGGGAGGGGGAGGCGCGGATCTCATGGGGCAGCCACGGGGGGGGGGGGGGGGGGGGGGGCAGAGTGCGGGGGAGGGGCGGTCCCCAGGGGTCAGGGAGTGTCCCCATGTCCAGGGGGTGTCCCCAGAACCCGGGGGGGTCCCCAGTGGTCAGGATGTGTCCCCATGTCCAGGGACTGTCCCCAGCATCGGGAGGGGGGTCCTCAGTGCCCAAGGGCGTCCCCCAGTACTTAGAAATTGTCCCCATGTCCAGGGACTGTCCCCAGCACCCAAGGGGGTCCCCAGTGCCCAAGGGGGTCCCCCAGCACCCAGGAACTGTCCTCACATCCAGGGACTGTCCCTGACACCCAGAGGGGTCCCCCAGTGCCCAAAGGGGGTCCCCCGGTGGTCAGGGAGTGTCCTCACGTCCAGGGAGTGACCCCAGCACCCGGGGGGGTCCCCAGTGGTCAGGATGTGTCCCCATGTCCAGGGACTGTCCCCAGCACCCAGGGGGGGCCCCAGTGCCCAAGGGGGTCCCCCAGTGGTCTAGGAGTGTCCCCACGTCCAGAGACTGTCCTCAGCACCCGGGGGGGCCCCAGTGCCCAAGGGGGTCCCTCAGTATCCAGGAACTGTCCCCACATCCAGGGACTGTCCCCAACACCCGGGGGGGTCCCCAGCGGTCAGGATGTGTCCCCATGTCCAGGGACTGTCCCCAGCATCGGGAGGGGGGTCCTCAGTGCCCAAGGGCGTCCCCCAGTACTTAGAAATTGTCCCCATGTCCAGGGACTGTCCCCAGCACCCAAGGGGGTCCCCAGTGCCCAAGGGGGTCCCCCAGCACCCAGGAACTGTCCTCACATCCAGGGACTGTCCCTGACACCCAGAGGGGTCCCCAGTGCCCAAAGGGGGTCCCCCGGTGGTCAGGGAGTGTCCTCACGTCCAGGGAGTGACCCCAGCACCCGGGGGGGTCCCCAGTGGCCAGGGAGTGTCCCCATGTCCAGGGGGTGTCCCCAGCACCCGGGGGGGTCCCCAGTGGCCAGGGAGTGTCCCCATGTCCAGGGACTGTCCCCAGCACCCGGGGGGGTCCCCAGTGGCCAGGGAGTGTCCCCATGTCCAGGGACTGTCCCCAGCACCCGGGGGGGTCTCCAGTGCCCAAGGGGGTCCCCCAGTGGTCAGGATGTGTCCCCATGTCCAGGGACTGTCCCCAGCACCCGGGGGGGGTCTCCAGTGCCCAAGGGGGTCCCCCAGTGGTCAGGGAGTGTCCTCACGTCCAGGGACTGTCCCTGGCACCAAGAGGGGTCCCTCAGAACTGAGGTGGGTTCCCAGTGTCCAAGGAGGTCCCCCAGCAACCAGGGGGGTTCCCCAACACCCAAGGACTACCCCCAGCACCCTGGGGGGGCCCCCGGTGCCCAAGGGGGTCCCTCAGCACCCTGGGGGGTGCCCAAGGGGGTCCCTCAGCACCCTGGGGGGTGCCCAAGGGGGTCCCTCAGCACCCTGGGGGGTGCCCAAGGGGGTCCCTCAGCACCCAGGGACTGCCCCCAGTACCAAGGGGGTGTGTCCCTCAGAACCAAGGTGGGTCCCCAATGCCCAAGGGGGTCCCCCAGCACCCCAGGGGGGTTCCCCCAGAACCGGGGGGGTTCCCCCAACACCCAGGGGGGTTCCCCCAACACCCAGGGACTGTCCCCAGCCCCAGGGGGGGGGGGTCTCAGTTGTGCCCCCCAGCCCCCCCAGCCCTACCTCCCCCCCAGGATGTTCCGCCGGACGTACACGGCCGTGGCACCCACCTACTCCACCTCCGTCCTCAACTGCCTGAAGGTACCGGGGGGGCACTCCGATATCCCCAGGGGGGCACCCCGATATCCCCGGGGGGGCTGCTGGGCATCCCTGGGCATCCTTGGCCAGCCCTGGGCAGCCCTGGGTATCCCTGGGTATCCCTGGCCAGCCCTGGGCCTCCCAGGAATTACTGGCCCCCCCGGGCATCTGTGGCATTCCTGGGCTTCTCTGGACATCCCTGGACATGACCGGGCACCTCAGGGAGTCACTGGGAATCACTGCCCAGCCCTGCCCAGCCCTGGGCTTCCCTGCCCATCCCTGGAGTTCCTGCCCATCCCTGGAGCTCCTGCCCACTCCTGGAGCTCCTGCCCATCCCTGAACTTCCCTGCCCATCCCTGGAGTTCCTGCCCATCCCTGGAGTTCCTGCCCATCCCTGGAGTTCCTGCCCCTCCCTGGGCTTCCCTGCCCATCCTGGGCTTCCTTGCCCATCGCTGGGGTTCCTGCCCATCCCAGGGTTTCCCTGCCCATCCCTGGGTTTCCCTGCCCATCCCTGGAGTTCCTGCCCATCCCCGAACTTCCCTGCCCATCCCTGGAGTTCCTGCCCTCTCCTGGGCTTCCCTGCCCATTGCTGGAGTTCCTGCCCATCCCTGGAGTTCCTGCCCATCCCTGAACTTCCCTGCCCCTCCCTGGGCTTCCCTGCCCATCCCTGGAGTTCCTGCCCATCCCTGAACTTCCCTGCCCATCCCTGAACTTCCCTGCCCATCCCTGGGCTTCCCTGCCCCTCCCTGGGTTTCCCTGCCCATCCCTGGGCGCGGCCCCGGGGTCCGGCGGGTGCCGCCCCCGCCCTGGCACCGCCCCCCGTGCCCCCCCACCCCCCAGGGCCTCGATCTCTGGACCTTCGACGTGTTCGCGCTGAACCGGGCGACGGAGGATCACTCGCTGCGAACCGTCGTGTTCGAGCTCTTCACCCGCCACAACCTCAGCAGCCGCTTCAAGGTGGGCCCGCCCCCTGTGCCAACCCCCGGGCACCCCCGGTAACCCCCAGAGACCCCCCGAGAACCCCCAGAGACCCCCCGGTAACCCCCAGGCCCGCCCCGATAACCCCCAGGCACCCCCTGCCCACCCTCTGCCCGCCCCCTGTGCCAACCCCCGGGCACCCCCGGTAACCCCCAGACACCCCCTGCCCACCCTCTGTCCACCCCCTGTGCCAACCCCCAGGCACCCCTTGATAATCCCCAGACACCCCAGCCTGCCCTCTGCCTGACCCCTGCCCACCCTCTGCCCAACTCTGTGCCAACCCCCCTGTGCCAATCCCCAGGCACCCCCTGATAACCCCCAGACACCCCCTGCCCACCCTCTGCCCACTCCCCGGCCTGCCCTTGTGCCCACCCCTGTGCCAACCCCCAGACACCCCCTAATAACCCTCAGTCACCCCCTGCCCGTCCCTCTGCCCAACTCTGTGCCAACCCCCCTGTACCAACCCCCAGACACCCCAGCCTGCCCTCTGCCTGACCCCTGCCCGTCCCTGTGCCCACCCCTGTGCCAACCCCCAGACACCCCCTGATAACCCTCAGTCACCCCCTGCCCACCCTCTGCCTGACCCCTGCCCACCCTCTGCCCAACCCTGTGCCCACCCCTGTGCCAACCCCCAGGCACCCCCTGCCCACCCCCAGACACCCCCTGCTCTCCCCCTGCCCACCCCCTGCCCACACTCTGCCCACCCCATGCCCACCCCCTGCCCAGGCTCTGCCCACCCCCTGCCAACCCCCTTCCCACCCCGTGCCCACCCCCTTTGCCCCCCCCAGCCCACCCTCTGCCCCTCCCGTGCCCACCCTCTTCCCTCCCCCTTTACCCCACCTCCTGCCTACTCATTTCCCACCCCTTTGCCCACATTTTACCCCCCCTTTGCCCACATTTTACCCCCGTTTGCCCACATTTTACCCCCCCTTACCCCCCCCTTTGCCCACGTTTTACCCCCCGTTTGCCCACATTTTACCCCCCCTTTGCCCACATTTTACCCCCCCTTTGCCCCCCCCTTTGCCCCCCCCCTCCCTTTGGCAGATCCCGGGCGCGTTCCTGACGTCCCTGCTGGACGCCCTGGAGAGCGGCTACGGAAAGTTCCGGAACCCCTACCACAACCAGGTGCACGCCGCCGACGTCACCCAGACCGTGCACTGCGTCCTGCTGCGCACCGGCCTGCTGGTACGGGCACGGGGGGCACCGGGGGGGGCACCGGGGGGCACGGGGGGGGCACCGGGGGGGGGGTACCGGGGGGCCTTGGGCTGGTCCAGGGGATGCTCGTTGCCATGGAGACGCCCCGGGGGGATGGAGGTGACCCCGAGTGATGGGGGGGGACAGGGTGGCACCTGGTTTGAGGGCACGGGGGGCACCGGGGGGGGCACCGGGGGGGGGCACCGGGGGGCACCGGGGGGGCCTGAGCCAGTCCCTGTGTCCTTGGGCACTGGTCCAGGGGATGCTCGTTGCCATGGAGATGCCCCGGGGGGATGAAGGTGACCCCGGGTGATGGGGGGGGACAGGGTGGCACCTGGTTTGGGGGCACGGGGGGCACCGGGGGGCACCGGGGGGCACCGGGGGGGGCCTGAGCCAGTCCCTGTGTCCTTGGGCACTGGTCCAGGGGATGCTCGTTGCCATGGAGACGTCCCGGGGGGATGGAGGTGACCCCGGGTGATGGGGGGGGGACAGGGTGGCACCTGGTTTGGGGGCACGGGGGGGATGGCACCGGGCTCGGGGGGTTGGGGGGGGACACGTGGGGTGAGACGTGGCCTGGGGGGATGGGTGGGCACGGGAGGTGGCACCTGGCACACGTGTGTTGTCCCCACACGGCTGTCACGCAGGAGGTGGCACCTGGCACACCTGTGTGCCCCATTGTCCCTACATGGCTGTCACACATGAGGTGGCATCTGGCACACATGTCCCCACGTGACTGTCACACAGGACAGGAGGTGGCACCTGGCACACGTGTGTGCCCCGTTGTCCCCACACGACTGTCACACAGGAGGTGGCACGTGGCACACGTGTCCCCACATGATTGTCACACAGAAGGTGGCACTTGTCACATGTTTGTTGTCCCTGCATGGCTGTCACACAGGAGGTGGCACCTGGCACACACGTGTGCCCCATTGTCCCCACATGACTGTCACACATGAGGTGGCACCTGGCACCCCCCAGTTGTCCCCTCCCCCCCCCACACGTGTGCCAGGCGTGTACACACACGTACACACACACACACACACACGTGTGCCACATACACACACAGACACACAGACACACACACGCATGTGCCAGGCATGTGCGCACACACAGACACACAGACACACACACACAGACACACACACACAGACACACACACACACGCGTGTCCCTGTGCCCTGATGCATGTCCCCGTGTCCCTGACGCGTGTCCCCGTGCCCTGGGGGGTGTCCCTGTGCCCTGGGGGGTGTCCCCATGCCCTGACGCGTGTCCCCGTGTCCCTGACGCGTGTCCCCATGTCCTTTACGTGTGTCCCCGTGCCCTGACGCGTGTCCCCGTGTCCCTGATGTGTGTCCCCGTGTCCCTGACGTGTGTCCCTGTGTCCCTGACATGTGTCCCCGTGCCCTGATGTGTGTCCCCGTGTCCCCGACATGTGTCCCCAGCACTGCCTGTCGGAGATCGAGCTCTTGGCCATCGTCTTCGCCGCCGCCATCCACGACTACGAGCACACGGGCACCACCAACAGCTTCCACATCCAGACCAAGTGAGGGCACGGGGGGCACGGCACACGGGGCGGGGGGCACGGTGTGGCACCGCACAGGGGACGGGGCACGGCACGGTGTGGGTGACACGGCGTGGGTGACAGGGCATGGCATGGGTGGCATGGCAGAGGTGACATAGTATGGCAGAGGTGACATGGCATGGCATAGTATGGGTCATGTGGCATGGCATGGTATGGCATGGCGTGGGTGACACGGCATGGCATGGTATGTCACGGTGTGGGTGACACAGCAGAGGTGACAGGGCATGGCATGGCAGAGGTGACATGGCATGGCATGGTATGGCATGGCGTGGGTGACACAGCAGAGGTGACAGGGCATGGCATGGTATGGCACGGCGTGGGTGACATGGCATGGCATGGTATGGCACGGTGTGGGTGACGCAGCAGAGGTGACAGGGCATGGCATGGCATAGGTGACATGGCAGGTTGTGGTATGGCACAGTGTGGGTGACATGGCATGGCATGGGTGACATGGCGGGATAGGGGTGTGGTGGCACCTTGGGGACATGCCTACAGCCAGGATAGGGGTGTGGTGGCACCCTGGGGACACTCAGGGCACTGATATAGCCAGGATAGGGGTATGGTGGCACCTTGGGGACATCTCTACAGCTGGGATACAGGTGGGGTGGCACTCTGGGGACACCCAGGGGCACTGCTCTGGGCAGGGTACAGGTGTGGTGGCACCCTGGGGACACCCAGGGCACTGCTCTGGGCAGGGTACAGGTGTGGTGGCACCCTGGGGACATCCCTACAACCGGGATACAGGTGTGGTGGCACCCTGGGGACACCCAGGGGCACTGCTCTGGGCAGGGTGGCACCTTGGGGACACCCAGGGCACTGATACAGCCAGGATATGGGTGTGGTGGCACCTTGGGGACACCCGGGGCACTACTCTGGGCAGGGTGGCACCTTGGGGACACCCAGGGGCACTGATACAGCTGGGATATGGGTGTGGTGGCACCCTAGGAACACCCAGGGGCACTGCTTTAGGCAGGGTACAGGTGTGGTGGCACCCTGGGGATACCCAGGGCACTTTGGGGACACCCAGGGGCACTACTCTGGGCAGGGTACAGGTGTGGTGACACCCTGGGGACACCCAGGGCACTGATATAGCCAGGATAGGGGTGTGGTGGCACCCTAGGAACACCCGGGGGCACTGCTCTAGGCAGGGTACAGGTGTGGTGGCACCCTGGGGACATCTCTACAGCTGGGATACAGGTGGGGTGGCACCCTGGGGACACCCGGGGCACTGCTCTGGGCAGGATACAGGTGTGGTGGCACCTTGGGGACACCCAGGGCACTGCTCTGGGCAGGGTACAGGTGTGGTGGCACCTTGGGGACACCCAGGGGCACTGCTCTGGGCAGGATACAGGTGTGGTGGCACCTTGGGGACACCCAGGGCACTGCTCTAGGCAGGGTGGCACCCTGGGGACACCCAGGGCCACCGACACCCCCACACCAGCGCCGTGCCGACTCCCTCGTGCCGGGGGTGGGTGGGTGGGTGGCCCGGCCCCCCCGTCAGTGGCCGCTGTGCCCCGTGTGCCCGTGCCCAGGTCGGACTGTGCCATCCTGTACAACGACCGCTCGGTGCTGGAGAACCACCACATCAGCGCCGTGTTCCGCATGATGCAGGACGACGACATGAACATCTTCGTCAACCTCACCAAGGACGAGTTCTCGTAAGCTCCGCCCCCCCCCCCGGGAGTGTCCCCGGGGTGTCCCCAACCCCTGAGGGGTCCCCCCTTCACCTGAGTGTCCCCCTGCGTGTCCCCGAGGTGTCCCCAGTCCCTGATGTTTCCCCTCTTCACCTGAGTGTCCCCCCGGGTGTCCCCAGCCCCCGATGTGTCCCCTCTTCACCTGAGTGTGTCCATGGGGTGTCCCCGAGGTGTCCCTGAGGTGTCCCCAACCCCTGATGTGTCCCCCCTTCATCTGGGTGTCCCCCCGGGTGTCCCCGAGGTGTCCCCAACCCCTGATGCATCCCCCCCTTCCCTGGGTGTCCCCTCCGGTGTCCCCGAGGTGTCCCCAGCCCCTGACATGTGTCCCCTCCTCCCCTGAGAGTGTCCCCAGAGTGTCCCCGAGGTGTCCCCAGCCCCTGACATGTATCCCCCCTCCCCTGGGTGTCCCCGGGGTGTCCCCAACCCCTGACGTGTGTCCCCCCTTCCCTGGGTGTCCCCCTGAGGTGTCCCCAACCCCTGATGTGTGTCCCCCCCTTCCCTGGGGGTGTCTCCAGGGTGTCCCCAACCCCTGACGTGTGTCCCCCCTCCCCTGGGGGTGTCCCCGGGGTGTCCCCAACCCCTGATGTGTGTCCCCCCCTTCCCTGGCGGTGTCTCCAGGGTGTCCCCAACCCCTGACCTGTGTCCCCCCTCCCCTGGGTGTCCCCGGGGTGTCCCCAACCCCTGACCTGTGTCCCCCCTCCCCTGACCGTGTCCCCCCGGGGTGTCCCCAACCCCTGATGTGTCCCCCCTCCCCTGACCGTGTCCCCCCGGGGTGTCCCCAACCCCTGATGTGTCCCCCCTCCCCTGGGTGTCCCCCCGGGGTGTCCCCAACCCCTGACCTGTGTCCCCCCCGGGCACAGGGAGCTGCGGGCACTGGTCATCGAGATGGTCCTGGCCACCGACATGTCCTGCCACTTCCAGCAGGTCAAGGCCATGAAGACGTCGCTGCAGCAGCTGGAGAGGTGGGGGGGTGGGCTGGGGGCACTGGTTTGAACTGGGGGGTCACTGGTTTGAACTGGGGGGGCACTGGTTTGAACTGGGGGGGCACTAGTTTGAATTGGGGGGTCACTGGTTTGAATTGGGGGGCACTGGTTTGAACTGGGGGTCACTGGTTTGAACTGGGGGGCACTGGTTTGAACTGGGGGGGCACTGGTTTGAACTGGGGGGGTCACTGGTTTGAATTGGGGGGCACTGGTTTGAATTGGGGGGTCACTGGTTTGAACTGGGGGTCGCTGGTTTGAACTGGGGGGGTCATTGATGGGGTCACTGGTTTGAACTGGGGGGGTCACTGGTTTGAACTGGGGGGGTCGCTGGTTTGAATTGGGGGGGCACTGGTTTGAACTGGGGGTCACTGGTTTGAACTGGGGGGCACTGGTTTGAACTGGGGGGGTCGCTGGTTTGAATTGGGGGGGCACTGGTTTGAACTGGGGGGGTCACTGGTTTGAACTGTGGGGGGGTCACTGGTTTGAACTGGGGGGGTCATTGATGGGGTCACTGGTTTGAACTGGGGGGGTCACTGGTTTGAACTGGGGGGGTCACTGGTTTGAACTGGGGGGGTCGCTGGTTTGAATTGGGGGGGCACTGGTTTGAACTGGGGGTCACTGGTTTGAATTGGGGGGGTCATTGATGGGGTCACTGGTTTGAACTGGGGGGGCACTGTTTTGAACTGGGGGGGCACTGGTTTGAACTGGGGGTCACTGGTTTGAACTGGGGGGGTCACTGGTTTGAACTGGGGGGGGTCACTGGTTTGAACTGGGGGGCACTGGTTTGAACTGGGGGGGCACTGGTTTGAACTGGGGGAGTCACTGGTTTGAATTGGGGGGGTCATTGATGGGGTCACTGGTTTGAACTGGGGGGGCACTGGTTTGAACTGGGGGGGCACTGGTTTGAACTGGGGGTCACTGGTTTGAACTGGAGGGGTCACTGGTTTGAACTGGGGGGCACTGGTTTGAACTGGGGGGCACTGGTTTGAACTGGGGGGGCACTGGTTTGAACTGGGGGAGTCACTGGTTTGAATTGGGGGGTCATTGATGGGGTCACTGGTTTGAACTGGGGGGGCACTGGTTTGAACTGGGGGGCACTGGTTTGAACTGGGGGGTCACTGGTTTGAACTGGGGGGGTCACTGGTTTGAATTGGGGGGTCATTGATGGGGTCACTGGTTTGAACTGGGGGTGTCCCTGGGTGGGCTGCAGGGTGGCTTTGGGGACAAACCAATCCCATCTCCCGGAGTGGTTTGGGGACAAACTGAGCCCTCCCCTGGAGTGGCTTTGGGGACAAACAGAGCCCATCCCCCGGGGTGACTTTGGGGACAAACTGATCCTGTCCCCTGACACGGCTTTGGGGACAAACTGAGCCCATCCCCAGGGTGGATTTGGGGACAAACTGATCCTGTCCCCCAGGGTGGCTTTGGGGACAAACTGAGCCTGTCCCTTGGGATGGCTTTGGGGACAAACTGACCCCTCCCCTGGGGTGGTTTGGGGACAAACTGAGCCCTCCCCTGGGGTGGTTTGGGGACAAACTGATCCTGTCCCTGGGGTGGTTTGGGGACAAACTGACCCCTCCCCTGGGGTGGCTTTGGGGACAAACAGAGCCCATCCCCCGGGGTGGCTTTGGGGACAAACTGACCCCTCCCCTGGGGTGGTTTGGGGACAAACTGAGCCCTCCCCTGGGGTGGTTTGGGGACAAACTGATCTTGTCCCTGGGGTGGCTCTGGGGACAAACCTCCCCTGTCCCCGGGCCAGGCCGGACAAGTCGAAGGTGCTGTCGCTGCTCCTGCACGCGGCCGACATCAGCCACCCCACCAAGGCGTGGGCCGTGCACGGCCGCTGGACCAAGGCCCTCATGGAGGAGTTCTTCCGCCAGGTAGGGCTGGGGACAGCGGGGGGGACACGGGGACCCCCCCTTGGGGACACAGACCACCCCCTTGGGGACACCAACCCCCCCCCCTGGGGACACAGACCCCCCCTTGGGGACACAGACCCCCCCCCGGGGACACCAAACCCCCCCTTGGGGACACAGACCCCCCCCGGGGGACACAGACCCCCCCTTGGGGACACAGACCCCCCCCGGGGACACCAACCCCCCCCAACGTGGCCTTGCCTTGGCAGGGGGACAAGGAGGCCGAGCTGGGGTTGCCCTTCTCGCCCCTCTGTGACCGAACGTCCACGCTGGTGGCCCAGTCCCAGATCGGTGAGTGCTGGGGGGGCTGTGCCCACCCTGTGCCCCCCCGTGCCCACCCTGTGCCCCCCTGTCCTCGTCCTGTGCCCACCCTGTGCCCACCCTGTGCCCGTCCTGTGCCCGTCCTGTGCCCACCCTGTGCCCACCCTGTGCCAGTCCTGTCCCCACCCTGTGCCCACCCTGTGCCAGTCCTGTCCCCATCCTGTGCCCACCCTGTGCCCGTCCTGTGCCCACCCTGTACCCGTCCTGTGCCCACCCTGTACCCATCCTGTGCCCATCCTGTCCCTACCCTGTCCTCACCCTGTGCCCACCCTGAGCCCGTCCTGTCCTCACCCTGTGCCCACCCTGTGCCCACCCTGTGCCCACCCTGTGCCCACCCTGTGCCCGTCCTGTGCCCACCCTGTGCCCACCCTGTGCCCACCCTGTCCCGGGGCAGAGTGGGGACCTTTAGACCGAGTTTATTAAAGAGCCCCCGTTGAGTCACGAGGTGCAGAAAGGACCCCCAACACCCCCCAAAGAGCCCCCAATACCCCCAAAGAGCCCCCAACACCCCCCAAAGAACCCCCAACACCCCCAAAGAGCCCCCAACACCCCCCAAAGAGCCCCCAACACCCCCCAGAGAGCCCCCAACACCCCCAAAGAGCCCCCAACACCCCCAAAGAGCCCCCAATACCCCCAAAGAGCCCCCAACACCCCCCAAAGAGCCCCCAACACCCCCAAAGAGCCCCCAACACCCCCTAGAGAACCCCCAACATCCCCCAAAGAGCCCCAAATACCCCTCAGGACCCCCCCCTTGGCTTTCTAAACTCCTTCTCCGAGGTGGTTCCTCCCCACCAGGATGTTCATTTGGGGTTGAAGTTGTTTCCGTCTCCATCAGGATGTTATTTTGGGGTTGAAGGTGGTTCTTCACCACCAGGATGTTCATTTGGGGTCGAAGGTGGTCCGCTCACCACAGAGAATTTAATTCAGTGCTCCCCTCCCCACCAGGATGTTCATTTGGGGTTCAAGGTGGTTCCTCCCCACCAGGATGTTCATTTGGGGTTGAAGATGGTCCCCTTTCCATCAGGGTGTTGGTTTGGGGTTGAAGGTGCTCCCCTCCCCACCAGGATGTTCATTTGGGGTTCCAACCCCTCCTGCCCCCCCTCAGCCCCCCACTGACACCTCTGTTGTCTCGCTCCCATCCCGGGGGGAGGTTTGGGGTGGGATCTCCTGCCGAGCCCCCGGGCACGGCCGGGGGGTGTCCCCAGCATGTCCCCAGGTCCCCAGGGCGTGTCCCCAGCATGTCCCCACATCCCCAGGGCATGTCCCCAGGGCGTGTCCCCATCCCCTGCCCTCTCCAGGGCGTGTCCCCAGCGTGTCCCCAGGTGCCCAGGGCGTGTCCCCAGCATGTCCCCACCCCCTGCCCTCCCCAGGGCGTGTCCCCAGGTGCCCAGGGCGTGTCCCCAGCGTGTCCCCAGGTGCCCAGGGCGTGTCCCCAGCGTGTCCCCACATCCCCAGGGCATGTCCCCAGGGCGTGTCCCCATCCCCTGCCCTCTCCAGGGCGTGTCCCCAGCGTGTCCCCAGGTGCCCAGGGCATGTCCCCAGCGTGTCCCCACCCCCTGCCCTCCCCAGGCTTCATCGACTTCATCGTGGAGCCCACCTTCTCGGTGCTCAGCGACGTGGCCGAGAAGATGGTGCTGCCGCTGGCCGAGGACGGCACCAAGGCCAAGGGCGACCCCGCGGCCACCCCGCAGGCCAGGTGGGCAACCCCGTCGGGGGGGCTGGGAGGGGGCAACCCTGTGTCTTGAGGGGACAGGGGGTGGCCGTGGTGCCAAGCCCCATGTCCTGGGGGGCTCTGGGGGTGACCATGGTGCCAACCCTGTGTCCTGGGGGGCTCTGGGGGGTGGCAGAGGTGCCAACCCCCATGTCCTTGGGGGCTCTGGGAGTGGCCATGGTGCCAACCCCCATGTCCTGGGGAGCTCTGGGGGTGGCCGTGGTGCCAACCCTGTGTCCTGGGGGGCTCTGGGGGGTGGCCGTGGTGCCAACCCCTGTCCCAGGGGGTCTGGGCGGTGGCAGAAGTGCCAACCCCCATGTCCTTGGGGCTCTGGGGGGTGGCCATGGTGCCAACCCCCATGTCCTGGGGGTGGTACCAATCCCTGTGTCCCGGGGGGCTCTGGGGGTGGCCGTGGTGCCAACCCCTGTGTCCTGGGGGCTCTGGGGGTGGCCATGGTGCCAACCCCCCTGTCCTTGGGGGCTCTGGCGGTCGCCATGGTGCCAACCCCCCTGTCCCAGGGTTGGTGCCAACCCCCGTGCCCCTGTGCCCAGCTCGCAGTGGCGGCAGCAGTCCCTGGACGAGCACCTGGAGCTGGGGGACATCAAGGCCGACCTGGCCGGGTTCCGCTCCACCTGGACCAGGCACATCCAGGAGAACAAGCAGAAGTGGAAGGAGAGGGCGGCCAGCGGTAGGGGACGGCCACCGGGGCCACCGGGGCCACCAGGGCCACCAGGGAGGGGCTGGGGGCACCCCCTGGGCCACCAGGGCCACCGGGGCCACCAGGGAGGGGCTGGGGGCACCCCCTGGGCCACCAGGGAGGGGCTGGGGAGCTCCCCCTGGGCCACCAGGGCCACCAGGGCCACCAGGGCGGGGTTGGGGGCACCCCCTGGGCCACCTGGGCCACCAGGGCCACTGGGGCCACCAGGGCCACCAGGGAGGGGCTGGGGGCACCCCCTGGGCCACCAGGGCCACCGGGGCCACCAGGGCCACCAGGGAGGGGCTGGGGAGCACCCCCTGGGCCACCAGGGCCACCGGGGCCACCAGGGCCACCAAGGAGGGGCTGGGGAGCACCCCCTGGGCTACCAGGGCCACCGGGGCCACTGGGGCCACTAGGGCAACCAGGGCCACTGGGGAGGGGCTGGGGAGCACCCCCAGGGCCACCTGGGCCACCAGGGCCACCAGGGAGGGGCTGGGGAGCACCCCCTGGGCCACCAGGGCCACCGGGGCCACCAGGGCAACCAGGGCCACTGGGGAGGGGCTGAGGGCACTCGGTGTGTCCAGCTGGGGCAGAGGAGGCTCAGGGGAGACCTCAGTGGGGGCTTCAGCAGCGTCAGGAGGGGCAGAGAAGGGGCAGGGACTGAGCTCTGCCCTGGGGGGAGCAGGGACAGCCCCCAGGGAATGTTCTGGAGCTGTGCCAGGGCAGGGGCAGGGTGGATTTTGGGAAAAGGTTCTGCCCCCCGAGGGTGGGTGGGTTGGTGGTTGACCAAGGCTGGCAGAGCTCCAGGAGGGTTTGGATGATCCTCTGGGGCACAGGGTGGGCTTTTGGGGTGTGGGGTTGGACTGGATGGTCCTGGTGGGTCCCTTCCAACTGGGCAGATTCTGGGATGTCCTGGAGCTGTGCCAGGGCAGGCTCAGGGTGGATTTTGGGAAAAGGTTCTTCCCCCCGAGGGTGGGTGGCACTGCCCAGGCTCCCCAGGGCAGTGGGCACGGCCCCAAGGCTGCCAGAGCTCCAGGAGGGTTTGGATGCTCCTCTGGGGCACAGGGGGGGATTTTGGGGTGTCCTGGGGTTTGGCCTGGGTGCTCCTGGTGCTGCTGGGCTGTCCTGTGACCCCCATGACCCCCATGACCCCCGTGACCCCGTGACCCCCGTGACCCCGTGACCCCGTGACCCCCGTGACCCCCGTGACCCCTCGGCTCCGTGTCCCCCCCAGGCATCACCAACCAGGCGTCCATCGAGGAGCTGTCGCCGTGTGAGGACCCCCCGGCCCCCGCCCCCCACAGGGAGAACGGGGACGTGGAGTAGCCCCGGGAGGAGCGAGGTGGGCACGGGGGGGGGGCACAGGGGAGGGGAGGGGGGGGGTGGCATCGCCGTGACCGTCCCCTCCCGCCAGGTCCTCGTCGGGCCGAGTGACACCGAGTGACACCGTCTCTTGTCCCGAGTCTTCGACGCCATCGAGTTCAGCACCATCCGCAGGGCAGGAGCCCCCCCTGGGGGTGGGCACGGATTGGTGCCAACCCCTGTGCCAGGAGCCCCCCCGGGGCCGGGCATGGATCAGTGCCAACCACACCAGTGCCAACCGCGCCTGTGCCCCCCGGGGGCAGGCACAGTTTGGTGTCACCCCCGTGCCAGGAGCCCTCCAGGAACGGGCACAGATCAGTGCCAACCCCTGTGCCAGGAGCCCCCCAGGGACAGTCATAGATCAGTGCCAACCCCTGTGCCAGGAGCCCCCCAGGGACAGTCATAGATCAGTGCCAACCCCTGTGCCAGGAGCCCCCCAGGGACAGTCATAGATCAGTGCCAACCCCTGTGCCAGGAGCCCCCCAGGGACAGTCATAGATCAGTGCCAACCCTGTGCCAGGAGCCCCTGGGAATGGGCACAAATCAGTGCCAGGAGCCCCCCGGGGACAGGCACAGATCGGTGTCACCCCCGTGCCAGGAGCTGCCCCCGGGGACAGTCATAGATCAGTGCCAACCCCTGTGCCAGGAGCCCCCCAGGACAGGCACAGATCAGTGCCAACCCCTGTGCCAGGAGCCCCCTGGGAACAGGCACAGATCGGTGTCACCCCCGTGCCAGGAGCCCCCTGGGAATGGGCACAAATCAGTGCCAGGAGCTGCCCCTAGGGACAGTCATAGATCAGTGCCAACCCCTGTGCCAGGAGCTGCCCCTGGGGACAGTCATAGATCAGTGCCAACCCCTGTGCCAGGAGCCCCCCGGGGACAGTCATAGATCAGTGCCAACCCCTGTGCCAGGAGCCCCCCAGGACAGGCACAGATCAGTGTCACCCCCATGCCAGAAGCCCCTTGCGGACAATCACAGATCAGTGCCAACCCCTGTGCCAGGAGTCCCCCGGGAATGGGCACAAATCAGTGCCAACCACACCAGGAGCCCCCTTGGAACAGGCACAAATCAGTGCCAACCCCTGTGCCAGGAGCCCCCCAGGGACAGTCATAGATCAGTGCCAACCCCTGTGCCAGAAGCCCCCCGGGAATGGGCACAGATCAGTGCCAACCACACCAGGAGCCCCCTGGGAACAGGCACAGATCAGTGTCACCCCCGACCCAGGAGCCCCCTGGGGTCAGTCACACATCAGTGCCACCCCCTGTGCCAGGACCCCCCTGGGAACGGGCACAGATCGGTGCCAACCACACCAGAAAACCCCTGGGGACAGTCATAGATCAGTGCCAACTCCTGTGCCAGGAGCCCTCCAGGAATGGGCACAAATCAGTGCCAACCACACCAGAAGCCCGCCAGGAACAGGCACAGATCGGTGCCAACTCCCCTGCCAGGAGCCCTCCAGGAATGGGCACAAATCAGTGCCAACCACACCAGAAGCCCCCCAGGAACAGGCACAGATCGGTGCCAACCCCGTGCCAGGAGCCCCCCGTGCCAGGCCCCCGTCCCCCCCAGCCTGGTCCCCGGTGCCACCCCCCGGTGCCCCCGGCCCATCTCTGCCCCTCGGGGGCTGCCCGGCCCCTCCCCCCGGGCCGCGATTGGTCCTCGGGGGGTTTTAAAAACGCTTCGTCCCCATCCAACCCCCCTCCCCTGGCACTCGAGAGGGGCTGGCACGGGGGGGGGGTGGCACTGGGGACAGGGAGGTGGCACTGGGGACAGGGAGGGCTGGAGGGCACAGGGGGGGTGGCACTGGGACAGGGAGGTGGCGCTGGGCACAGGGAGGGTGATACTGGATACAGGGAGGTGGCACTGGGGACAGGGAGGTGGCACTGGGGACAGGGAGGGTGGTGCTGGGGACAAGGAGGGTGGTGCTGGGGACAGAGAGGTGACACTGGGCACAGGGAGGTGGCACTGGGGACAGAGAGGGTGGCACTGGGGATAGGGAGGTGGCACTGGGGACAGGGACAGTGGCACTGGGGACAGGGAAGGTGGCACTGGGGACAAGGAGGGTGGTGCTGGGCATAGGGAGGGTGGCCCTGGGGACAGAGAGGGTGGCACTGGATATAGGAAGAGTGGCACTGGGCATAGAGAGAGTGACACTGGGGACAGGGACAGTGGCACTGGGCACAGAAAGGGTGGCACTGGGGACAGGGAGGGCTGGGGGGCACAACGGTGGCAGTGCCAGCCCCCAGCTCCAGCATCCCCCAGCCCCAGGGGGTCCCTCCAGCACCTCCTGACTCCAGCGGGGCCCTGGAATCCCCCAATTCCTGCGGCCCTGCCGGGCATCCCGGTGTGCCCTGGGCACCCTCCAGTATCCTGGTGTGCCCTGGGCACCCTCAGGGATCCCGGTGTGCCTTGGGCATCCTCCAGTATCCCGGTATTCCTTGGGCATCCTCTGGTATCCCGGTGTGCCCTGGGCACCCTTGGGTATCCCGGTGTGCCTTGGGCACCCTCCAGTATCCTGGTGTGCCTTGGGCATCCTCCAGTATCCTGGTGTGCCTTGGGCATCCTCTGGTATCCCGGTATTCCTTGGGCATCCTCTGGCATCCCGGTGTGCCCTGGGCACCCTCCAGTATCCCGGTGTGCCTTGGGCACCCTCTGGCACCCCGGTATTCCTTGGGCATCCTCTGGTATCCCAGTGTGCCCTGGGCACCCTCTGGCACCCCGGTATTCCTTGGGCATCCTGTGGCCCCCCGGTGTGTTTGGAGCATCCTCTGGTATCCCAGATCTGGCATTCCTTGGGCACCCTCTGGTCTCCTGGATCTGGTGTGCCCTGGGCATCCCCTGGTATCCCAAATCCTTCACGCCTTGGGCATCCTGTGACCCCCTGGTGTGTTCGGAGCATCCTTTGGCATCCCAGATCCATCATATCCCAGGAATCCTTTGGCATCCTGGATCCGTCGTGTCCCAGGAATCCTTTGGCATCCTGGATCCATTGTGTCCCAGGAATCCTTTGGCATCCTGGATCCATCATGTCTCTGGAATCCTTTGGCATCCTGGATCCATCATGTCCCAGGAATCCTTTGGCATCCTGGATCCATTGTGTCCCAGGAATCCTTTGGCATCCTGGATCCATTGTGTCCCAGGAATCCTTTGGCATCCTGGATCCATCATATCCCAGGAATCCTTTGGCATCCTGGATCCATCATGTCCCAGGAATTCTTTGGCATCCTGGATCCATCGTGTCCCAGGAATCCTTTGGCATCCCAGATCCCTCATGTCCCAGGAATCCTGGGGCATCCTGGGGCATCCCAGATCCGTCACATCCCGGGCATCCGGGGGCATCTCGGTGTGTTTGGGGCACCCTTTGGCATCCTGGATCCATCACGTCTCCAGAATCCTTTGGCATCCCGGATCTGCTGTGCCTCGGGCACCCTCAGGCCTCCCAGACCCATCACACCTCGGGAATCCTTTGGCATCCTGGGGCATCCTTTGGGATCCATCACACTCTGGGAATCCTTTGGCATCCTGGGGCATCCCAGTGTGTTCGGGGCACCCTTTGGGATCCCGGATCTGTCACACCCCAGGAATCCTTTGGCATCCCAGAGCTGCTGTGCCCCGGGCAACCCCTGGCACCCTGTATGGATCCATCACACCTCGGGAATCCTTTGGCATCCTGGGGCATCCTGGATCCACCACACCTTGGGAATCCTTTGGCATCCTGGCTCCATCACACCTTGGGAATCCTTTGGCCTCCTGGGGCATCCCGGTGTGTTCGGGGCACCCTTCAGGATCCCGGATCCGTCGTGTCTCCGGAATCCTTTGGCCTCCCAGAGCTGCTGTGCCCCGGGCACCCCCTGGCACCCCGGATGGATCCACCACACCTCGGGAATCCTTTGGCATCCTGGGGAATCCCGGATGGATCCACCACACCTCGGGAACCCTTTGGCATCCTGGGGAATCCCGGATGGATCCACCACACCTCGGGAATCCTTTGGCATCCTCCTGGAATTCCCAGATCCACCACACCTCGGGAATCCTTTGGCATCCTGGGACACCCCGGATGGATCCACCACACCTCGGGAATCCTTTGGCATCCTGGATCCATCACCTTGGGAATCCTTTGGCATCCTGGGGTATCCTGGATCCCTCCCACCTCGGGAATCCTTTGGCATCCTCCTGGAATTCCCGGAGCCTCCTCCCGCTCCGGCCCCTCCGGCTCCAGCTCCGACCCCCCCCGTGTTTGTACTTCCCCCCCCCTCGTGTCCCCCCTCCTCGTGTCCCCCCCGTGTCCCCCCCCCCGTCACCGCTGGCACCTCGCCCCTCCCCCCCCGCATGTGTCCCCCCCCGCGCCGCCGCCGCCGCTAACGAGCAATCAATTAATGAATTAATTCATTAATAAACCGCCGCCGCCACCACGGCCACGCCCCGGGACCTGGGGGGGGGGGAATTTGGGGGGGCCGGACCCCCATGGCCTGGGAATGGCGGGTGGGACCCCGGGGGGTGAACCCACGGGGGGGGGGCTGAAAACGGGGGGTGGGGGCTGAACCCCCCCAGCACCCAATGGGGGTCCCGGGCCCCCCCAGCACCAAAAGGGGGTCCTGACCCACCCCCAGCACCCAAAGGGGGTCTTGACCCACCCCCTAACACACAAAGGGGGTCCTGACCCACCCCCAGCACCCAAAGGGGGTCTTGACCCATCCCCTAACACAAAGGGGGTCCTGACCCACCCACAGCACCCAATGAGGGTCCTGACCCACCTCCAGCACACAAAGGGGGTCCTGGTCCCCCCAGCACCCAAAGGGGGTCCTGACCCACCCCCAGTACCCAACGGGTGTCCCGGTCCCCCCCAGCACCTACTGGGGGTCTTGGCCCCCCCCAACATCCAAAGGGGGTCCTGACCCACCCCCAGCACCCAGTGGGGGTCCTGACCCACTCCCAGCACCCAACGGGTGTCCCAGTCCCCCCCAGCACCAAAAAGGGGTCCTGACCCCCCCCCCAGCACCCAATGGGGGTCCTGACCCACCCACAGCACCAAAAGAGGGTCCTGACCCACCCCCAGCACCCGAGTGTTCTGGTCCCCCCCAGCACCCAGTAGGGGTCCTGGTCCCCCCCCAGCACCTACTGGGGGTCTTGGCCCCCCCAGCATCCGAAGGGGGTCCTGACCCACCCCCAGCACCCAACGGGTGTCCCGGTCCCCTCCCAGCACCCACAGAGGGTCCTGGCACCCCCCCAGCACCCAAAGGGGGTCCCACCCCCCCGACGCGACCCAAGGAGGAGGCGGGGGGAAGAAGGATCCCTTTAATTCCGGCTGGGGGGGATCCCCGTGCCCCCCAAATCCCCCCCCGCCGTGTCCGTGGGTCACACGTGGGTCACACGTGCCAAGTGCACAGTCGGGTGTGTCCCCCCCCCGTGTCCGTGTGTCCCCCCCCCGTGCCCGTGTGGGGACCCCCAGGTGACCCCCCAGGTGTCCCCAGCCTCGGGGGGGGGGGTGTGACAGCGGGGTGGCCCTGGGGACATCCCGGGGGTGGCAGTGAAGGGGGGGGGGGCTGTGCAGTGTCCCCGGGGGTGGCACTGAGGGGGTGGGGTCTGCTCGGTGTCCCCGGTGTCCCCTACCCCGGGGGTGGCACTGAGGGGGGGACACACGGGATGTCACCTGCCCCGGGGGTGGCACCGAGGGGGTGGGGTCTGCTCGGTGTCCCCGGTGTCCCCTGCCCTGGGAGTGGCACTGAGGGGGGGGACACACAGGGTGTCACCTGTCCTGGCGACCTTCGAGGTGGCCGAGGAGGGGCAGGGACGTGTCACTTGTCCTAGGGACCCGGGGGTGGCACTGAGGGGGTGGGGTCTGCTCAGTGTCCCCGGTGTCCCCTGCCCGGTGTCCCCAGTGTCATCTGCCCTGAGGGGTGGCAGTGAGGGGGTGGGGTTTGCCCAGTGTCCCCGGTGTCCCCTGCCCTGGGGGTGGCACTGAGGGGGGGGACACACGGGATGTCACCTGCCCTGGGGGGTGGCTGTGAGAGGGTGGGGTTTGCCCGGTGTCCCCGGTGTCCCCTGCCCTGGGGGGTGGCAGTGAGAGGGTGGGGTCTGTTCGGTGTCCCCGGTGTCCCCTGCCCGGTGTCCCCAGTGTCATCTGCCCTGAGGGGTGGCAGTGAGGGGGTGGGGTTTGCCCGGTGTCCCCGGTGTCCCCTGCCCTGGGGGGTGGCAGTGAGAGGGTGGGGTCTGCTCGGTGTCCTCGGTGTCACCTGCCCCTGGGGTGGCACTGAGGGGGTGGGGGGTCTGCTCAGTGCCCTCGGTGTCCTCGGTGTCCCCTGCCCTGGAGGTGGCACTGAGGTGGGGACACACAGGGTGTCACCTGCCCTGGGGGGTGGCACTGAGGGGTTGGGGTCTGCTCGGTGTCCCCGGTGTCCCCTACCCCGGGGGGTGACAGTGAGGGGGGGGACACACAGGGTGTCACCTGCCCTGAGGTCCCCGGGGGTGGCAGTGAGGGGGTGGGGTCTGCTCAGTGTCCCCTGTCCGGTGTCACCTGCCCTGGAGGGTGACAGTGAGGGGGGACACACGGGGTGTCCCCTGCCCTGGGGTGACAGTGAGGGGGGGACACACGGGGTGTCACCTGCCCTGGGGACCTTCGAGGTGGCCGAGGACGGGCAGGGACGTGTCACTTGTCCTGGGGACCCCGGGGGGGTGGCAC
Source organism: Manacus candei (assembly GCF_025592945.1). NCBI lineage: Eukaryota > Metazoa > Chordata > Aves > Passeriformes > Pipridae > Manacus > Manacus candei. Next base: position 23,940 of record NW_026138381.1, read on the forward strand.
TGAGGGGGTGGGATCTGTTCGGTGTCCCCAGTGTCCCCTACCCCGGGGGTGGCGGTGAGGGGGGGGACACACGAGGTGTCACCTGCCCTGAGGTCCCCGGGGGTGGCAGTGAGAGGGTGGGATCTGCTGGATGTCCCCTGTGTCCCCTGCCCTGGGGTGGCGGTGAGGGGGGGGACACACGGGGTGTCACCTGCCCTGAGGTCCCCGGGGGTGGCAGCGAGAGGGTGGGGTCTGTTCGGTGTCCCCATTGTCCCCTGCCCTGAGGGGTGGCACTGAGGGGGTGGGGTCTGCTCAGTGTCCCCGGTGTCACCTGCCCTGGGGGGTGGCCGTGAGGGGGTGGGGACACACAGGGTGTCACCTGCCCTGAAGTCCTCGGGGGTGGCAGTGAGGGTGGGGTGGGGTCTGCTCGGTGTCCCCGGTGTCCCCTGCCCTGGGGGGTGGCAGTGAGAGGGTGGGGTCTGCTCGGTGTCCCCGATGTCCCCTGCCCGGTGTCCCCAGGGGGAGGGGAGGGGACAGGTTCGTCCTTGTCCCCAAACCGCCCCCCAGGGTGGGGGGGGAGGGGCCCTGCCCGTGGTAGTAAAAAAAAAAACACAACCCCCCCAAAAAAACCCCAAACGATCCTGGGCGGCCCCGAAACCTTTAGAAAACGGAATAAAAAACGTCTCCGGCGGCGTCCGGGCCCCGCGGCCACCCCTGGGGACAAGGGACACGCGCTGGGGACATCGTCACCCCCCCCGGCCCTGCCCCGGCCACCCCCTGTCCCCCCGGCCCCGGCCACCCCCTGCCCCCCCGGCACCGTCCCCTGTCCCCGTCCCCTCTGGGACACAGCCAGGGACAGCCCAGGGACAGCCCAGGGACAGCCCAGGGTCCCAGTGCAGCGTCCCAGTATCCCCAGTGCCATCTCCCAGTGCCCCCCCAGTGTCCCAGTGCGGCGTGCCAGTACCCCCAGTGCCCCCCAAGTGCCCCAGTGCAGCATCCCAGTATCCCCAGTGCCCCCCAGTGTCCCAGTGCAGCGTCCCAGTACCCCCAGTGCCATCTCCCAGTGCCCCACAGTGTCCCAGTGCAGCCTCCCAGTACCCCCAGTGCCCCCCAAGTGTCCCAGTGTGGCGTCCCAGTACCCCCAGTGCCATCTCCCAGTGCCCCCAGTGTCCCAGTGCAGAGTCCCAGTTCCCCCAGTGCCCCCCAAGTGTCCCAGTGCAGTGTCCCAGTGTTCCCCAGTGCCCCAGTACCATCTCCCAGTGCCCCCCCAAGTGTCCCAGTACAGTGTCCCAGTATTCCCCAGTGCCCCAGTACCATCTCCCAGTGCCCTCCTCGTACTCCAGTGCAGTGCACCAGTGCCCTCCCAGTGCCCCCCCAGGTATTTCAATGCCCTCCCAGTGCCCCCCAGTGCCCCCCAATGCCCCCAGTGCAGTGTCCCAGTATTCCTCAGTGCCCCAGAACCATCTCCCAGTGCCCCCCCCATGTCCCAGCGCCCTCCCAATACCCCCCCCGGGGTATTTCGGTGCCCCCCCAGTGCCTCCCCATGTCCCAGTGCAGTGTCCCAGCTCCCTCAGTGCCCCAGTACCATCTCCCAGTGCCCTCCTCGTACTCCAGTGCAGTGTCCCAGTATTCCCCAGTGCCCCGGTACCATCTCCCAGTGCCCCCCCCATGTCCCAGTGCGGCGTCCCAGTACCCCCAGTGCCCCCCAGTGCCCCAGTGCAGCGTCCCAGTACCCCCAGTGCCATCTCCCAGTGCCCCCCATGTCCCAGTGCCCCCCCCCCGGTATTTCAGTGCCCCCCCAGTGCCCCCCAGTGCCCCCAGGCCGCACCTACTGGCCGCTGGCCGCTCCCTGGGGCTCTATATGGGCGTCCACACGACGGGTCCCGTCACGGGGGGTCTCGGCCTTGGGGGTCCCGGCCTTGGGGGTCCCGGCCTTGGGGGTCCCCGCTCTGGGGGTCTCACCCCTGGGGGTGCCGGCCCTGGGTGTCCCATCGCCGGGGGTCCCTGTGGGTGCCACGGGGGACACGGGGTGACCTCAGGCACCCCCCAACCCCCCCCAAACCCTTCCCCCGAGCCCCCCAAACTCACGCTGGCTGGGTGGGTGCGTGGCCAGGGGACAGACCCCGCCGGGGCCGTGGCTGTGCGCGGTGTCCCCGTGGTGGCAGCGCCCGGGGGGCACCTCCCCCTGCTCCCCCTGCTCCTCCCGCTCTTCCTCCTCCTCCTCCTCCTCCTCCTCCTCCTCCTCCTCGCCCTGCGCCCGCTTGCACAGGTGATGCTCCACCATCATCTGCAGCTCTGCCGGGCAGGGAGCGGCGCTGGGGGGGCGCGGGGGGGGCCCTGGTGACCGTCCCCGCGCTCCCGGGGACACCAATGGGTGGCCCCATGGCCCTGCTGGTGGCACTTGTCACCCCTGGTCCGAGGCCACCGAGGGGTGGTGGCATGGAGGGGTGGTGCCAGGGGGACGTGGGGGGGCCCTGGTGACCGTCCCCGCGCTCCTGGTGACACCAATGGGTGGCCCCGTGGCCCTGCCGGTGGCATTTGCCATCCCCAGTCCAAGACCAGCACAGGGTGATGGCATCGAGCCACGACGGGGGGGGGACCCTGGTGACCGTCCCCGCACTCCCGGGGACACCACTTGGTGGCCCCGTGGCCCTGCCGGTGGCATTTGCCACCCCCGGTCCAAGGCCACCGCGGGGTGGTGGCATCGAGCCACGACGGGGGGGGGGGCCTGGTGACCGTCCCCACGCTCCTGGTGACACCACTCGGTGGCCCCAGGGCCACCCCTGCTCCAAGGCCACTGTGGGGGTGGTGGCATCGAGCCACCCATGCCCTGTGGTGCCAGGGTGACTGTCACCCCCGGTGCCCCCCCGTGTCCCCCCTGTGTCTGCCCCTGTCCTCCTGTGTCCCCCCGTGTCCCCCCTGTCCCCCCCATCCCCCTCTGTCCGTCCCTGTCCCCCTGTGTCCCCCCCCGTGTCCTTCCCGTGTCCCCCCCTATGTCCCCCCGTGTCTCCCCTATGTCCCTCCCGTGCCCCCCCCATGTCCCCCGATGTCCCCCTCGTCCCCCCTCGTGTCCCCCCCGTGTCCCCCCCCGTCCCCCCGTGTCCCTCCCTGTCCCCCTGTCCCTCCCGTGCCCCCCCCGTGTCCCTCCCTGTCCCCCCTGTCCCCCCTGTCCCCCCGTGTCCCCCCGTGTCCCCCCCGTGTCCCCCGTGTCCCCCGTCCCCCCCCCTCGTGCCCCCCCCGTACCTTTCATGGTGGGGGTGGTGCGGGAAACCTTCTTCCTCTGCCGGGGGGACATGGACAGACCCGACTGGGGGGGGGAAAGTGTGTGAGGGGGGGACCCCCGGGGTACCCCACGGCTCTGGGGGGTCCCCACAGCCCCCCCCATCTTTGGGGGGTCCCCACAGCACCCCCCATCTTTGGGGGGTCCCCACAGCCCCCCCCCCCGTACCTTGAGCAGGGGGTTGGGCAGCCGGTCCTCATCGATCTCTGGGGGGGCAAGAGGTCAGTGAGAGGGGGTCCTGGGGGGGTCTGGGGTCCCTCCTGCACCCCCCGACGGGGATCTGCCCCCACCGGGGCTGGTTGTCACCCGGGGGGGGGTGTTGGGTGACAGTGACTGTGCCCCCTCCCCCCCCAGCATTGCCACAGGGTCCTGGGGGGGGGTCTGAGCTTGGGGGGGGCCCTGAGTGTGATTTGGGGGGTCCTTGAGGGTGTCAGGGGGTCCCTGAGCATTTGTGGGGGTTCCCTCAGAATCAAGTAGGGGTCCCTGAGTGTGTGTGGGGGCCTCTGAGTATCATGTGGGGGGGGTCTCTGAGCAGTCAGGGGGTCCCTGAGCATCATTTAGGGGGTCCCTGAGCATGTGGGGGGTCCCTGGGTGTCATTTAGGGGGCCCCTGAGCATGTGGGGGGTCCCTGGGTGTCATTTAGGGGGTCCCTGAGCATGTGGGGGGGTCCTTGAGTGTCATATGGGGGGTCCCTGACCGTGCCAGGGGGTCCGTGAGCATCATTTAGGGGGTCCCTGAACATGAGGGGGTGTCCCTAAATGCCATATGGGGGCTCCCTGAGCATGTGGGGGGGTCCCTGGGTGTCATTTAGGGGGTCCCTGAGCATGGCAGGGGGTCTCTGAGTATTATGTGGGGAGTCCCTGAGCATCTGGGGGGGTCCCTAAGTATCATTTAGGGGATCCCTGGGCATGTGGGGGGGTCCCTAAGTGCCATATGGGGGCTCCCTGAGCATGTGGGG